>NC_041392.1:18547870-18561700 GCF_002162155.2 Triticum dicoccoides
CCCCGCGCCGATCCCGTCTCGCGCCGCCGCCGGTCGCAGGGCTCCCCGCCCCTGGCTCGGCCTCCCGGAGCCCGCAGGCCGCCCCGACAAGCACGTGTGGGCGCGGCTTCGGCCGGCCCTGCTCATCCACCGCCGTGCCCTCGAGCCCCTGTGAGCACCTCCCTCCACCGCCGGACGCCGCCTTTCCCCCCAGCCCCAGTGAGCACCCCCTCCATCGCCGGACGTGCTCGTGTTCATGCTGGCTTAGATAGATGCTACATAGATGGATGGATGCTAGATGAATAGATAGATGGATGGATATTTAGATACATACTAGATAGTTTTGTGTAGTTTTATTAGGTATTTAGATACATACTAGATAGTTTTTACTAAGTTTGTGAATATAGATGAATTAGATGTTGGGCAAGTTTGTGATAGATGGATGAATATTGGTCAAGTTAGTGTTTTGGTCATGTTGATTCATATATAAGAAGCAAATCGAGGCACTTGGTTTCTAAAATACTTAATAAAGATTTTTTTTGCAATTTGGCATGTTGTTTCATGTCGATTCATAATGTTGTGCCAAATGGTTAATGTGAGGTCAAGACCTAATTTTTTTCACTTGGTCGAATTAACAGGATTTGTGGTGTTCCATCTTCGTGGAGTGACCGTCGACGTTGGAGGTGTTGGTCCACGATCGTCCCTCCTTTGATCGACTGCATCCTCTACATCGGAGGGTGAGCAACAATTCCATGACCTCGTCCACTTTTTTTCCATGTCACTAGATTAAATTTTCACATCAAGTCGCATAACCAAGGTCTCCCGTCCGAAAGGGTTGCATCGATAAATATGCATTCAATTGCATATTTATCACCGCAGCTCTTTCGGATTGTCCAGCGCTTTCCACGGACAGCCCAAGGATGTGTAGATTGGGTACGTTGTTCATGCTCTACCCCGTTCTGAGACAGGATTTCGGCGGCGCATCCCTGTTGTTCTCCGGATGCACATTCTCTCGGCATTTTGCCGAGACGTGTATTTGGAGAACAGCGGGGAGGTGCTGCCGAAATTTTGTCTCGGAATGGGGTAGAGCATGCATGGACAACATACTCAATCTACACATTCTCGGGTGGGATTAGGACCCATCTTTACCTATTAGAGATGTAGGTGGATTAAATGTCGTTTCTCGTCAACCTTGTAAAAAATAAAATACTGATGTGAGTAATTTAAATGAATCCTTAATTTTGTTGTGTGGCTTCCAATAAAGCAGAGATGGCAGATAATCAGTGGATGTGTAGTGGGTTTTTCCGTCAGAATCAAGTAACAACAGAGTGGGTTGAGAAAACTGATGTATTTTCGAAAGAGATATTCCATAGTCCAATGAGGATGGTGCCGGAATGCCCGTGTGCCAGATGTAAGAGACGTATCCGCAGAGATAAGAGTGAGATGACTAAGCACCTTCTCACGCATGGATTTATGCCCAACTTTAATATGACGATAAACTTTGCCCAGCGGGACCGTGGTAGAGAGGATTTGATATGACAACACATTGCTGGTTATGAGGACGATGGGGTTAGAGACATGCTAGATGATGTCTTTGCTGCACAGCCGACACCTCCGTCACATTCAGCGAATGAACCGGAGGAGCCGGAGGAAACCGCAAAGGCCTTCCTGGAAATCTTGGCCTCGTCAAAGAAACCTCTCTATGAGGGTGCCAAGCTATCTGTGTTGGATGCCATCTCGCAACTAATGGCAGTCAAGGCTGAGTACGGCTGTAGCCGAGGTTGCTTCGAAGCATTTCTGGGAGTATGGGCTAACAGCCTGCCTGAGGGCCATGAACTACCGAAAACCATGTACGCTACGAAGAAAATCATGAAGGCGCTCTCCATGGACTATGAGAAAATACATGTTTGTCCAAAGAATTGCCTTTTGTTTAGGCATGAGTATGCGGATGACAAGTACTGTAGGAAGTGCGGTTCCTCTCGGTATATTGAGGTGGTCGATAAGCATGGTCAGAAGCAGCAGCTAAAATCCCTGTGAAGGTTCTTTGGTATCTTGATTTTATAAAAAGACTGCAGCGCCTTTTCATCACCGAGGAGTCTGCCAAAATGATGAAGTGGCACAAGGAAGGGAAAAGGTACAATCCAAAAAAAATTGTACATCCATCAGGAGGTGAAGCATGGAAGTCATTCGATATAGAGTACCCGAAGGAAGCAGCCGAGGCTGGGAATGTCAGAATTGCTATAACAGGTGATGGGTTCAATCCATATGGTATGTCGTCTAATCAATACAGCTGTTGGTCGTATTTGTTATTCCGCTCAATCTCCCTCCCGACGCCATAATGCAATTCAAGACCATGTTCCTGTCGCTTATAATTCCGGGGCCTGAATATCCGGGGAAGAATTTGAGTGTTATGCAGCCGTTGGTGGATGATTTGCACCATTCTTGGTACTTCCCAAGGTTGACATACGACCGACATCTGCAAAAAAAATTCTTGATGAAAGTTTGGCTACAATATTGCATGCATGAATTTCCCAGTTATGCCCTGTTCTGCGGATGGTGTACAAGTGGAAAGATGCCTTGCCTAGTGTGCATGCAGGCCTTGATTTTCATTTGGCTGAAGAAGGGTGGCAAGTATGTTGCATTTGACCTGCATCGACAGTTCCTCCCTCCAGACCATCCTGATAGGGAAGACAAGAAGACCTTCACAAAAGGCAAAGTTGTCCATGAAGTAAACGAGATTCCAACGTTTTCTGGTGCGGATGTGCTTGCTCAGCTGAAAGCTCTTAAGCCTGTCGGTGAAGGAAAGGCAAAGGCAAAGGCAAAGCCACAGGCGAAGACGAGGACGAGGGCAAAGGAAAAGGTAAAGGGAATTTTTTTTGAAGGATATGGTGAGACGCACAACTAGACTCACATTACCCCCTTCACGGAGCTTCCCTATTTTAAGGACCTCAAACTTCCATACAACATAGACGTGATGCACACCGAAAAGAATGTCGCAGAGTCCCTTTTTCGCATGATCCTCAACATTCCTGATAGGACAAAGGATAATGTTAATGCTAGAGTTGATCAATAGAATATTTGTGATAGACCACGTCTACACATGCAGCCTCCCACAGGCAGTCAAAAATCTTGGTTCAAGCCAGATGCTGACTTCGTACTTAAAAAGGATCATAAGATGGAGGCATTCAAGTGGCTGAAACACATCGTGGAGTTCACTGATGGTTATGCGTCAAATATAAGTAAGGGGGTCAATCTTTCAATGGGCAGAGTAACCGGGCTCAAGAGTCATGACTATCATGTATGGATTAAGCGGATTATGCCGGTGATGGTTCGGGGCTATGTTCCCGAGTGTGTCTGGCGTGTGCTTGCGGAATTAAGACATTTCTTCCGCACGCTTTGTGCTAAAGAAGTATGTCCTGAGAAGATAAAAGAAATGCATAAGAGGGTGTTGGAGTTGATATGCAAGCTAGAGAAGATCTTCCCGCCAGGCTTCTTTACTCTGATGACACATCTCATTTTGCACCTCCCGAACGAGGTATTGTTGGAGGGCCCTGTGCAGAATCGTTGGCAGTACGGCCCTGAGAGACAAAACAAGCATCTGAGGCAGAAATGTGGAAACAAAGCTAAGATTGAAGCTTCCATAGCTGAGGCAGTTATCCTAGAGGAGGTGGCAGACCTCATGACAGCCTACTATCCGGACCATGTTCCCACGTTGCACCATAAGGTGTCTCGATACAATACAGAAGAACCCAAGTATAAACCCAAGTTGCCTCTATTCATCGGGCAAGGTGGTAGGGTTGGATGCTCGAAACCTTATCTCATGCCACGAGATGAGTGGGAGGATGTCATGTTCTATATCTTGCACAACATCAAGGATGTTGAGGATGAGTGGATGAGGTAATACCTTTGCACCATTCTTTTAGTCAATTCGTCATGTTCACTTTGCCTAGTTCTTATACCGCTTTTCTTATTGTAGTCAATTCATTGAAGAAGAATGGACGGGAATGCTGCCTCCTACTGAAGCGGAGGCACTTGCTCTTCTCTGAAAGGGTGCTGATGGAAGGAAAATTTTCGTTGCATGGTTCATGGAGAAAGTAATTTTTCACACTTTCAATTAAACTCATGCACCCTATAATTTCAATTAAACTCATGCACCCTATAATTTCAATTAAACTTGTAGGGAAATGATCCGACCGAATCAATGGATGAAGAATTGAGATGGGTTTCCATGGGTTTTGACCCTGTCGTCATGACATGCGAAAAGTATGATGTGAATGGGTATCGCTTCCATACAGAGGAGCACCAGAACAGTCGGCCTGATCCCAAAACCAGAAATACCGGAGTCTTCACTGAAGGAGATAATAAATTAGATTACTATGGATGGGTAGGAAAAATATACGAGCTTACATTCAAACGTGGCCGCGAACACCTAAGTCTCACTGTGTTCAAATGCCGATGGTTCGACCCCAAAAAGGGTCTGAGACATACGCCTTCTGTTGGTTTAGTTGAAGTTAAACCATCATCCGTCTATGCCGGAGCTGATCTCTTTATCGCCGCTACCCAGGCCACACAAGTATATTATCTGCCTTACCCATGCCAGAAAGAGTACCTAAAGGGTAGGGAAGTTGTGTTCAAGGTGTCGCCGCATGGTAAGCTACCGGACCCGAACGATGATGATTACTACAACATAAACCCCATGACATACGAGGGAGTGTTCTATCAAGAGGAACATGATCACGTGGTCCGAAACAACGAGGATGATGACTTGGGTTATGTTGACCTGGACCCAAACGACGACGACGCACGGATTGATGGTGAGGCAGCTGTGAATCAAAGAGACATAATTATGCTTGAAAAGTTAAATGAAGACGCTGACGATGAGGAAGAGCCTCCACCTCTGTCAGACAACGAAGAAGATATGCGTGATAGTGATGATGAGACCGATCCACAAATAGATTACAATAGTGATGATTCATATGGGTTCTAGAAAATGTAAGTTCTTTTAATGATCATTACAATAGTATGCTTAATGTGCTCTTCTGGTATTAATGTTTTTCCTGTATGCTTGTTTAATTGATATCCTTACTAATTGTTTATTCTCTTCTCAATGCAGGTTTGCTAATCATGGGCAAGTCCAGCGGCGCCAGTTTCCTCAGTAAATTCAAAGAACTTACTCGGAGTGGATGATCCCACAAGGTTCCCTCCTGACTACGCGAGGATGACACCTCACAGGGAGGTGGAGGGGTCGGGGGAGGAGACCCTAGAGGAGGAGGCGGTGGGGGGAGAGCCCCTAGAGGAGGAGGAGGTGGGGGGAGAGGCAGCCGGGGCAAAAAACTCCGGGCCGTGTCCGAAATAGGCAGGTCTTCTTCGATGCCCTCCTATACAGAGGCACCTTCTGAGTCTAAGGAGGAGGAGTATGTTCCTGATGGCGAGGAGGAGGAGGGCGAGGAGGAGGAGGGCGAGGAGGAGGAGCGCGAGGAGGAGGAGGCCGAGGAGGAGGGTGAGGAGGAGGGCGAGGAGGGTGGAGGGGAGGTTGATCCCGAGTTGTGGGGTGACTTGCCACCGGGAGCTCCGTAGGGGTGGCTGCGTGGTAATGCCGGACTACCTACACCACCTTCTATCGAGGAGCACAAGTGGCTCATTGAACATGTGGGGATAGAGTACGTGCCTCTCAATCATATTTTCAACACACGACAACATTTTCTTATTGTACATATGGCAATCATTTGATTCTTTTGCAGAAACTGGATCCTTCGCGGAAAGGGCCGTAAACCAAACGGCCTTATCACTGTCCTGTTGAAGGAGTTTTGGCCTGGCCTATTCTGCCCGCGGCCAAACAGGGACCCGCACCTGCGGGTTTTGGCCACGAGCTGGGCCCACTACGAGGCTTGCAGCAACGCGGAGTACGGGACGGCCGCTAAGGCCGTGATCACCAAATTTTGGGTAAGTTTTCTTCTGAATCACTTGTCTTCAGTTTCGTTCATAGTTTATCATTGAATCACTCAACTCATGCCTTGTTTGCTTCTGGTTTATGCATGATTGCAGCAACTCTATAGAGTTCTTGACGAGCACAAGGCCAGAGCCGACGTGGTCTTGCTTGCGGCTGCGAAGAAGAAAGCTCGTCAGTTGTAGTACGAGGTGCGCTGGGTTGCCGTCTCGCAGTACTACCACATCTACCTGCATCAAAAGATGACCAAAACTCAAGCGCAGAGGCAACGACTTACCTTGAATAGGGAGAAGTTGATGATGGTAACTATTACTAACTTTTCATTGTTTCAAGCAGTCAATTATATGTTTCGTGCTCACATGTCATGCTTCCAAAATTTGCATAGGTTGTTCCTCGTTGGTGCTATGGAAGGCATGACGGATGGGCGAGTTTGGTGGATAGGTGGCTCGGCGCCGATGCAGAGTTTGCTGCCAAGAGCATCAAGGCCCGGGCTAACCGTGGAAAAGACGGGACACATAGCCAAGGAAACAAGAACCATTGGGGCTTTAAGGCCATGAAGGTATATCTATATGCATGATGCATTTTTGTTCTTCTTTACCGTCATGTTCCTATGTATGGCTAACTTCTGTTTGACGTTGCAGGAGGACAAGTTGAAGAGGCCGCTCTCAGACATTGAGTCGTGGAAGCTGGCCCGTGAGCGGAGTCATCCCAAGGAGGGCGAGAGCCAGTGCTACGGCAAGACCGAGGAGCACCTGGAGTCTTACACTCAGCACTACCAGAAGTTGCATCCGGATGTTCCTGTTCCTGAGGTCGCCCAGTCTCAGATCGATGACACGGCGGTGGTGGCCATCCAGGGGAAGTCAGATGGCCGGTATCCGTGTTTCGATGGCTTGAGTAACTCCCTCGATCTCGTACACACGGCTTCGGTCTACCAACCCGAGCCAGTTAGAGAGTACGGGGCGTTCACAGACTCCCTTAGCCCACCAGCACGCTGTAAGTACTTCCCCTTTATCTTTTTCTCTCTAGCATTCTCAGTTCATTTTCAGCATTGCTCACTTAGAAACAACCTAAATTATGTAGGCATATAAGGCCTTTGTTGAGCATAGGAATCTCGAGGTGCGAGAGTACTTGCAACGAGTGAAGAAAAATGATGATTACAACCATCAGATGATGGCGGTTAGTTTTGCCCTCTTAAAACCAAGCTAATTTTTTGCACTTTCATTCCTTCTGACCTTCTAGTTTGCTTGTTTAACTAACATCCAGGCTATGTTGGCGTCTTGGAGTAACCGCACGGATCCACCACAAATGGGACCCCCACCACCACCTGCGGGAGAACCCCCACACGTGCCCACGTTCGATGAATGGGTGGCATTAGGCAGTGATGGTCCGGTTAGTACATTTTCCTAACTACTGGCAAACTAGTTCTCGTTCATTCAACACTATCATATCATATTTACAGTTAGAATCTTTTCTGAAACATGTAGGGGATCGATGGCTCGACTACTGCTCCGTCGACCCCAGTCACTCCGATCTGGCAGAGTGATGGTGGTCACGGTGGCGGTTTTGGCGGAGGTGGTCTTGGTGGTGGCGGTTTTGGCGGAGGTGGTCTTGCTGGTGGTGGTTTTGGCGGAGGTGGTCTTGGTGGTGGTGGTTTTGGCGGAGGTGGTCTTGCTTGATGTCGATGATGATTCCGTGCATGTGGCCGTCGTGCCATGCCTTTCATGTTGCTACTTTTATGATGTTCCATGTCTTGCACTACTTTTATGTTCATGAACTTCCGTCGGTGATGATTTTTAGATGATGATGATGAACTTGACTATGTTTAGATAATGATGATGAACTTGAGTATGTTTAGATGATGAACTATCATATTTATGCATAATTCCATATTATTCTGCTTTGAAATATTGTCAAATGAATTGAAAAAGAGAAAACAGGGAAAATAATAAAAAAACTATGTCTACGGCAAAGCCGTCGGCATATATAAGCCGAGGAGTCACCGGAGCTTGCCACGTGGCAGATCTATGCCTACGGCCAGGAGAAACCAGAGAAAGACACGTGGTTGTGCTATGCCTACGGCAAAGCCGTCGGCATAGATTCCATCTATGCCTACGGCTTTGCCGTAGGCATAGCACTGCCACCAGGAGAACCACGGAACGCCACGTGGCAGAGGTACGCCGACGGCTAGGCCGTCGGCATAGATTTCTACGTATGCCGACGGCCAAGCCGTCGGCGTACCACTGCCACGTGGCGTTCCATGACTCGTCAGCGCTTTTGACGGCGCCGTCAGTTGCCGTCAGAGGGAAAAACACTGCCGACGGCTAAACTATGCCGACGGCTGACCCCGGTCGTCGGCATAGGCCCCTATGCTGACGGCTATACTACGCCGACGGTCTGACAAGACTACGCTGATGATATCTACGCCGACGGGTCTATGCCGACGGCAGCCGTAGGCATAGATCTATGCCGACGGCAAAGGACCTATGCCGACGGCCCCTGGCCGTAGGCATAGACCGCGAGTCCAGTAGTGACAAAGCCAATGATCTCCACTTCTTCAAGAGCAGTTAAGGAGATGGGTTGGGATCTCCAATATGTGGGTTCACATGGACAATCTTGTCAGCATTCTTCTTCTTCCACCTAAAACCAAACATAAAAGTCAACTAGTACACTATGTATTGTTGAGATATGTAACAGACACTAGTAGAAAAGGGGGCAAAGGTCCAGGCCAGGTCAGCCCATTAGTCCTGGTTCAGTCCAGAACCGGGACCAATGGGGGCATTGGACCCGGTTCGTGAGCCCAGGGGGCCGGCCGGTCCACGTGGGCCATTGGTCCCGGTTCGTCTGGACCTTTTGGTCCCGGTTGGTGGGACGAACCGGGACCAATGGGCCTTGCTCCTGGCCCACCACCATTGGTCCCTGTTGGTGGCTTGAATCGGGACCAAAGGCTCCCCTTTAGTCCCGATTCATGCCACCAACCGGGACCAATGAGGTGCCTATATATTCCCCCTTGCGTAAGAGCAGAGCACACTGCTCTATTTTTTCTGGCCGAGGGGGAGAGGGCTTGGTGGTGCTCTAGCTCACCTCCTATGCACACAAGGTGTTCGATGGAATGCCTGAGCCACACTACTTAAGCTTTCTCCTCTCCAAACTCCATTTTCCTCAATATTTGTCTAGGTTTAGCGGTCCGTCACGCCCCGTCCCCGTCTTCACCGCCGTCGATCACACGCGCCGAGCTCATCGCCGGCACCACCGTGGTGAGCCTCTTGTTCTTATCTTCTTTCTGAAAGGAAAACATATTCTTACTTGTATGTTTACATAGATACTTGTATTATTTTCTTACTTTTATTATTGCATCTTATATAGTGCGATGGTTTTGGTATCCGCCCCCGTCGGCCCTCGTCCTGTCTATGATTCAGATGTGGTATATATATTATCTTTATAACTATTGGTTCATTTATTGTTTATGAAAATTATGCCGACCAACGTGACATAGATTTTATTTATGTAGGATGTATGTGAATCGGAAATTCCAACCGACCCTATTGTCGAGAGGTTAAATTTAGTTGAAGAAGAAAACAATTTGTTGAAGGAAAAAATAAAAAAAATTGAGGAGGAGAAGATGATATTGGAGTTGCATGTTGCGGATGTCGTCGATGATCACAAGATCAAGATGGATGCAATGCGCTTGAAGATTAGAAAGATTAGAAAATATGCCATTCATACCGAGGCTTGGTATCATTATGCCGTTGGATCAATCGTTACCTTGGTTGCAATTATGATCGCATTTGTTTTCGCATTGAAATGTTTTACATAGTTTCAATGTATGGTTTAATTAATTAGATGCTCTGGAGAGCTATATGTTGTTAGATGAGAACTATGTATGTACTTTGGTTTTAATGTGATGATGAACTTCTATTAATTTGGACACTTAATTATATATAATGCACGCAGATGAACCGGCAATGGATGTACGGTGACAGACACACCTCCGAGTACATTAAGGGCGTGCATGAGTTTCTCTATGCGGCTGAGACAAACAAGCAGAATGGTTTTATGTGTTGTCCATGCACTGAATGTGGGAATACGAGGTCTTACTCTAACCGGAAAATCCTTCACTCCCACCTGCTTTACAAGGGTTTCATGCCACACTATAATGTTTGGACGAGGCACGGAGAAATAGGGGTTATGATGGAAGACGACGAAGAAGAAGACTACGCTGACAACTATGTGCCCCTGAATACGGTGATGCTGCAACGGGGGGAGCTGGTGAAGATCAAGAGGAACCAGACGATGTGCCCAATGATGCTGCAACGGGTGAAGCTGCTGAAGATCAAGAGGAACCAGACGATGTGCCCGATGATGATGATCTACGTCGGGCCATTGTCGATGCAAGGACGCAATGCATTAGTCAAAAGGAGAAGCTGAAGTTCGATCGCATGTTAGAGGATCACAAAAAAGGGTTATACCCCAATTGCGAAGATGGCAACACAAAGCTCGGTACCATACTGGAATTGCTGCAGTGGAAGGCAGAGAATGCTGTGGCTGACAAAGGATTTAAGAAGCTACTGAAAATATTAAAGAAGAAGCTTCCAAAGGATAACGAATTGCCCGACAGTACATACGCAGCAAAGAAGGTCGTATGCCCTCTAGGATTGGAGGTGGAGAAGATACATGCATGCCCTAATGACTGCATCCTCTACCGCGGTGCATACAAGGATCTGAACGCATGCCCGGTATGCGGTGCATTGCGGTATAAGATCAGACGAGATGACCCTGGTGATGTTGACGGCGAGCCCCCCAGGAAGAGGGTTCCTGCGAAGGTGATGTGGTATGCTCCTATAATACCACGGTTGAAACGTCTGTTCAAAAACGAAGAGCATGCCAAGTTGATGCGATGGCACAGTGAGAACCGAAAGAAAGATGGGAAGTTGAGAGCACCCGCTGACGGGTCGCAGTGGAGAAAAATCGAGAGAAAGTACTGGGATGAGTTTGCAAAGGATCCAAGGAATGTATGGTTTGCTTTAAGCGCGGATGGCATTAATCCTTTCGGGGAGCAGAGCAGCAATCACGACACCTAGCCCATGACTCTATGTATGTATAACCTTCCTCCTTGGATG
This sequence comes from Triticum dicoccoides, assembly GCF_002162155.2. Taxonomy (NCBI): domain Eukaryota; kingdom Viridiplantae; phylum Streptophyta; class Magnoliopsida; order Poales; family Poaceae; genus Triticum; species Triticum dicoccoides. Next base: position 18,558,914 of record NC_041392.1, read on the forward strand.
TGCATGAAGCGGAAGTTCATTATGATGCTAGTTCTCATCCAAGGTCCTAAGCAACCCGGCAACGAAATTGATGTGTACCTAAGGCCATTAGTTGAAGAACTTTTACAGTTGTGGAATGAAAACGGTGTACGTACGTGGGATGAGCACAGACAGGAGGAATTTAACCTTAAGGCATTGCTGTTCGTGACCATCAATGATTGGCCCGCTCTCAGTAACCTTTCAGGACAGACAAACAAAGGATACCACGCATGCATGCACTATTTAGATGACACTGAAAGTATATACCTGGACAAATGCAGGAAGAATGTGTACCTGGGCCATCGTCGATTTCTTCCGACCAACCATCAATGTCGAAAGAAAGGCAAGCATTTCAAAGGCGAGGCGGATCACCGGAAGAAGCCCTCCATGCGTACCGGTGATCACGTACTTGCTATGGTCAATGATTTACACGTAATATTTGGAAAGGGTCCTGGCGGACTAGCTGTTCTGAATGACGCTGAGGGACACACACCCATGTGGAATAAGAAATCTATATTTTGGGACCTACCCTACTGGAAAGACCTAGAGGTCCGCTCTTGAATCGACGTGATGCACATGACGAAGAACCTTTGCGTGAACCTGCTAGGCTTCTTGGGCGTGTATGAGAAGACAAAAGATACACCTGAGGCACGGGAGGGCCTGCAACGTTTGCATGAAAAAGATGGCATGCCTCCGAAGCAGTATAAAGGTCCTGCCAGTTACGCTCTTACGAAAGAAGAGAAAGAAATCTTCTTTGAATGCCTGCTCAGTATGAAGGTCACGACTGGCTTCTCGTCGAATATAAAGGGAATAATAAATATGCCAGAGAAAAAGTTTCAGAATCTAAAGTCTCATGACTGCCACGTGATTATGACGCAACTGCTTCCGGTTGCATTGAAGGGCCTTCTACCGGAAAACATACGATTAGCCATTGTGAAGCTATGTGCATTCCTCAGTGCAATCTCTCAGAAGGTGATCAATTCAGAGATCGTACCAAGGCTAAGGAGTGATGTGGCGCAATGTCTTGTCAGTTTCGAGATGGTGTTCCCACCATCCTTCTTCAATATCATGACGCGCGTCCTAGTTCATCTAGTCGACGAGATTGTCATTCTGTGGCCCATATTTCTACACAATATGTTCCCCTTTGAGAGGTTCATGGAAGTCCTAAAGAAATATGTCCGTAACCGTGCTAGGGCAGAAGGAAGCATCTCCATGGGCCATCAAACAGAGGATGTTATCGGGTTTTGTGTTGACTTCATTCCTGGCCTTAAGAAGATAGGTCTCCCTAAATCGCGGTATGAGGGGAGACTGACTAGAAAAGGCACTCTTGGAAGTGACTCAATAATATGCAGGGACGGATATTCTTGGTCTCAAGCACACTACACAGTTCTACAGAACTCTACCTTGGTGACCCCGTATGTCGATGAACACAAGAACAGTCGGCGCTCCAAACACCCGGAGCAGTGCGATGACTGGATTACATGTGAACACATCAGGACTTTTAGCAGTTGGTTGGAAACACGTCTCAGAGGTGACAACACTGTTTGTGATGAGCTGTAGTTGTTGTCCAGGGGACCATCTTTGACTGTATTGACTTACAAAGGATACGAGATAAATGGGAATACATTTTACACGATCGCCCAAGATCAAAAGAGCACCAACCAAAACAGCAGTGTCCGCTTTGATGCAGGAACCGAGAGCGGAAAGGACACATATTATGGTTACATAGTGGACATATGGGAACTTGACTACGGACATGATTTTAAGGTCCCTTTGCTTAAGTGCAAATGGGTCAATCTGTCAGGAGGTGGGGTAGAGGTAGACCCACAGTACGGAATAACAACAGTGGATCTGAAAAATCTTGGGTACACTGACGAACCGTTCATCCTAGCCAATGATGTGGCACAGGTTATCTATGCGAAGGACATGTCTACCAAACCAAGAAAAAGAAAAGATAAGGAAGCGAATACATCATACGATGAGCCAAAGCGCCACATAGTTCTTTCAGGAAAAAGGGACATCCTGGGAGTGGAGGGCAAGATAGACATGTCTGAAGATTATGAAAAGTTTCATGAAATTCCTCCCTTCAATGTCAAGGCTGACCCAAGCATCCTGATAAACGATGAAGATTATCCATGGTTACGGCGCAATAAGCAAATGACACAAGCGAAGAAAAAGTGAAGACTTTCTCCCGCAACTATTATGATGATACCATGTCAACTTTATAACACACGAGTATGCTATGCCAACTTTTTTAGAGTTCATTTGAAAACTATGAATTTAGGTGGAATTTTCTCTATTGGTGCATCTATGTTCATTTTTTTAGTAAAGTTAATCACAAACTTGTGATTCACACAAATTTCAAAGAATTCAAATTTTAACTATTCAAATTTGAAAACCAATGGCACTAACAGAAAGTTTATAATTTTTCTAAAACTAATGGCACAAACAGAAAGTTTATAAATTTGCTGACCTAAAAGCAAAAAGAAATAAAAAATAAAGCAAAAAACAAAAGAAAATAAATAATGCAGAAAACAAAACAAAAAATGTGGAAAAAAATAAAAATAGCAACAATAAGTATTTTTTGTAAATAGAAACAAAATAAAATAAATAAAGCAACAAAGAAAACAAAAAAAACTAAAAAAGTGTTTTCAAATTTGAAAACTAATGGCACTAACAGAAAGTTTATAATTTTTCTAAAACTAAAAGCAAAGCGAATTAAAAAATAAAGCAAAAACAAAAGAAAATAAATAATGCAGAAAACAAAAC
>NC_041392.1:18562993-18563928 GCF_002162155.2 Triticum dicoccoides
GCGCCCGTCGTCGCCGTCGCACGCGCCCTCGCCTGCCGTCGCCCGCGCCCGTCGTCGTCGTCGCCCGTGCCCTCGCCCGCGCCCTCGTTGCCCGCGCCCTCGCCAGCCGTCGCTCGCGCCCTCGCCGGCCGTCCCCTGCCCCGACGCGTCGCCGCCTCTGTGAGCACCGCGCGTCTGCCGCCCCCGCCGCCGCCGTGCAGTTTTTTTAATTATACATGCTTTTTTACATGTTTTTAGATTTTCATATATATATATGTATGTATGTATTTTTTAGATATATGTTTTCTTATGTATGTTCATATATGTTTTTTATGTATGTTCGTATATGCATATATGTATGTATTTTTTCAATTGTAATGATGTTTTAAAAATACATATATGCAAAAGTTAGATTTTTAATTAGAAAAGTTTTATCTATATATGTTCTCTGATTTAGTACATTTTAGATTAGTTTCATTTTAAAAAAAGTTTTATATATTTAGGAAGAAGGAATAGAAGGAAGAAGAAGGAAGAAAAGGTTATATATGAGGGTCGAGAGGGGGTCTAGGGTCGCCGAGGGGTCGAGGGTCGAGAGGGGGTCTAGGGTCGCTGAGGGGTCGAGGGTCGTCGAACATGAGAGGAAGAAGAGCATAAAAAAGAAGAGGAAGAAGAAAAAAAGAGGAGAAGAAAGAATAAATGAGTAGAAAGAATAGAGGAGTTCTTCTCCTGTATTCTTTCTTCTCTTTTTTTTATCCTCTTCTTCCTCTTTTTTTTATCGGGAACGAGGGTCGTCGAGGGTCGCCGAGCGGTAGAGGAAACCCTAAATAGCAAGTATCGTCGGTGTGAGATACATGTGTGAGAACTCCTCTATTCTTTCTTCTCCTCTTTTTTTCTTCTTCTTCCTCTTTTTTTATCGGGAACGAGGGTCGCCGAGAGGTCAAGGGTCGAGAGGGGGT
>NC_041392.1:18564131-18564750 GCF_002162155.2 Triticum dicoccoides
GACGGTCGCCGAGGGGTCGAGGGTCGAGAGAGGGTCGACGGTCGCCGAGGGGTCGAGGGTCGAGAGGGGGTCTAGGGTCGCCGAGGGGTCGAGGGTCGTCGAATATGAGAGGAAGAAGAGGATAAAAAAAGAAGAGAAAGAAGAAAAAAAAAGAGGAGAAGAAAAATTAGAGGAGTTCTTCTCCTGTATTCTTTCTTCTCCTCTTTTTTTATCCTCTTCTTCCTCTTTTTTTATCGGGAACGAGGGTCGTCGAGGGTCGCCGAGCGGTAGAGGAAACCCTAAATAGCAAGTATCGTCGGTGTGAGATACATGTGGCCGTCGGTGTCGGACACTACATCCACGTCCCACAAGTGACGCGGGCTCCGAGCATCTCCTAGTGATTCAAGCGCTAGTTTCATCAATACCATTTGGCATTCTTGCTTATCAGTTTGATTGACCTCTATTTCTTGTAAAATGGTTGTGGCAGGAACAAGGGAATGATTTCTGTGGATACTACGTTTGCGAGTCCATCCGCCACACGACCTGTGAGCGGGGCTACTCTGTCGAACAATATGGAGTGCGTAAATAACAACATTCACAATTTTATTTTATTACCATCATTTGTGTTGAGTTTCATTCA
>NC_041392.1:18564887-18580532 GCF_002162155.2 Triticum dicoccoides
ATATCGGGATGAAGTCCTAGCACCAGCTCGCATGCGAGCAATTCAAGAGGAATTGGCGGCATTCTTTCTTGACCACGTGATCGCTGAAGACAGAGAATACTATGTGGACCATGCGTCCGTACGTTAGGAGATTATATTTGTAAGAGATAATTATTGTATAATGTAGCCGGTAGTGTCGGGTAGATATACGAGAACTTGTTGTTCGACCAATCTCTCGGAGAAGGAGAGGTGGTTGATATCACTTCTCTCTGTATGCATATATATTCATGACGATCTTCTGTTTCCTTCGTTTGCTTACTAGCTAGGTAGCGTGTCTACTCCTCTCTATACGTATGTATAGTACGTAGCGTCGACCAAGCACGGATATAAGAGAGGACACTTCTCTCTATTAATTATAGCTAGCTAACACAATATTTCTATTAATTATAGCTAGCTAACACAATATATGAAACACCTAAATTAACCCCTGAAAACCCCCAACCTGCCCCCCCCCCTCCCTTCAAAAAAACAAAAACCCCAGCCACAGAAATGCTGAAGCGTGAATGCCTATTGGTCCCGGTTGGTGCCAATAGAGGAGAAGAAAAAATAGCCGGGACCAAAGGCCCTCCTGCCTGGGCTCCGCGCACAAGCCACGTGGAGGCCCATCTGTCCCGGTTCTGTATTGAACCGAGACTAAAAAGACAGGACATTAGTACCAACCCCTTAGTCCCGGTTCAGGAACCGGGACAAAAGGCCCTTACGAACCGGGACAATAGGCCCGTTTTCTACTAGTGAGAATGGAAAATTGCCATTGATCTTTGTAGGATGACCTTAAGTCTCCGCGTAGCACAAAGAATTCGGTCCACCCCAAGGAGATGAAACACCAATGCTCCAACAACATGCCCGTAAGTTCAAAAATATAGCTCCAAACAGAGAAGGCAATAACCATATGCTTCTCTATCCCGTGTGTAAACTCACGTGCTTCACCGTGTAAAATAGAGGAGCGCTGAAAAAACAATTTAGCAGGATATATATTATTGTAAAATTAAGTTTAATCGTGGAAGATAGACGCGGCACACAGTGGGCATGAATTTGCAGCGAAGGGACTTGTCCTTGTCTCGTTTCTGCTTGGAGAGTCAACCACTCGAGTTGCCAAAGACCAAACACAGTAGACATGTCGGTATAGCAGCAGTACCACCAGAACTTCTCCAGCTTTGCTGCCAAGATAGAGATGTTGACCTTCGAAACGAGTAAGAACATGAGCAATTGCTTAACCGAGGGGCAACAATTTTGACATGGTGTATACCTGCTGCCTCGATGTCCACCATAACAAGCTCCTGCAGCGACACCAAGTGAATCGTCAGGTCGTCTCAGTGCAAAATGTCTGACATCACCACGAGCCTCGGGCTTAAACCTGGGAATGGGGACAGACACAACCCCCAATCCAAGCCACAACCAACTTATGACTCATTTCATACTAATGCCAACTCAATCAATGTGATCAGCATCTAAACAATATATGGTTGGTGGAGTACATCCATGAAGCTTTCTTTTCCATTCGATGCCACTTTGGTGCGGGTAGAGGCCAAAAATTATACTCGCCCATGCGTCCAATCCACACGGGTCAAAATCTGGGAAAAAGGACATGTTGGAGGCTTGGAGCTAATCTTAACATGTGTGAACGTGCATGTGTGCACATCATTTGAGTAATAGCTGGTCAATGCGGGTGTGCATGGCCAAATAGTTTAGTGGGTAACTAGTGCATGCATTAGTCTAGACAAAAAGGTCTAGAGGTTGGCCGGGTCAGTGCGTTTGTTCGTTACTGGAGTGAGTCCAGGAATTGGTTAGTTAGTGGGATAGCCATGCATGTTAGATGAGCGCATTTGAGTAGTGGCCGGATGTGTTAGTTGCATGAGAATAGGTCTTAGTTGGTTAGAGCATCTCCAACAGGCGCCGAACGCGCCGCACGCAAAAAACTGCTTCGCCACGCGCTCATCGTCTGGTTTGGCGCGGCGCGCAGCGCTGGCTCCAGCTGCCGCGCTAAAAAGCAGCGCGCGCCGCTTCAGCAGCGCGTGCGACTCTTGCACAAACAACATATGCATTCCAAAACAGAAGCAAAAAGATCAAACACAAGCAAAAATAAATCAAAATAAATAGTTCAATTTCGTTATTACAACTCAAACAAACAGTTTATCGTTCAATATAACAAATAGTGCAATAAACACAACAAATAGTTCAACAATACAATATCGAACGCACAAATCATGATGCTCTTTGTCGTCCATTCCATGCCCACCACTCCTCAATGAGATTCTTCTGAAGATCATTATGCGCTGCGGGACGTCGAATGGCATGGTAGGAGGCAACAAAACGGGCCACCCTTTCAGCTCTCCGTCACACTCGCACGGGATGTCTCAAGAGCTCATACTGAGAGTAGTCTACATCTTGGCCACGCTCATTCTCGATGATCATGTTATGCATGATCACACAAGCGTGCATGATGTACCAAAGCATTTTCTGATCCCAAAATCTAGCGGGTCCTCTCACAATAGCAAATTGGGTTTGCAAAATCCCAAAAGCTCTCTCCACATCTTTTCTAGCCGCCGCCTGAGCATTGTGGAAATCAAGATTTTTCTTACCTCCTGGCTTTTTCAACGGCTTGACAAAGGTTTGCCACTTTGGATAGATGCCATCTGCTAGATAATAGCCATAGTTGTATGTACGGCCATTTGCTACAAACTGCACCGGTGGCAACTCACCATTTGCAATCTTATTCATCAGTGGTGACCGGTTGACAACATTGATGTCATTAAAAAATCCAGGCATTTCAAAGAATGCATGCCAAATCCAAGTCTCTTGATCGGCCACCGCTTCAAGGATTATAGTGGAACCCTGTTCTTGGCCGTGGAATTGCCCATGCCATGCCTTTGGACAATTCTTCCAACTCCAATGCATGCAACCTATTGAGCCAAGCATGTCAGGAAAGCCGCGAGCTTTGTTCGTCGCCAATAGCCTTGCGGCGTCTTCAGCATTGGGAGATCTCAAATACTCCTCGCCAAACACTTGCACAATTCCGACTGCGAAGCGCTTGACACACATGATGACTTGGCTCTCACCCATAGCCAAGTGATCATCAACTAGATCAGCCGGTATACTGTATGCCAACATACGCAAAGCGGCTGTCACCTTCTGAAAAGTGCTATGCCCGAGCTCTTCGGCGGCATTCCTCCTTTGCTGAAAAAAAGCGGTCATGGCTCGCTAGTTTCTCTGCAATGCGCCTGGACAACTCGGTGCTCATCCTAAACCGGCGGCGAAAATACGACTCGGGGTATGTGGGATTCTCCGCAAAATAATGTCTGATCAATCTGTTGTGGGCATCGATCCTATCCCTCCAAATTTTCTGCCGACCCATAACCGAACCACCGTGCTTCGGTTTTTTATTGATATGCATAGTCGGGATCATTGCAAGATCCTCCTCCTCTTCCATATCAAATTATTCTTCGGAAGAATCATACGATGAAGTCATCTACAATGTTCAATACTATGCTATAAAAACTACAATCAACATGCACGAAATTCATGGCTTTTGAGCAATACATACCTTCTAGGCGTTTTGTCGAACACCTTGCGGGCGCCGAGCGGCAGCGAGCGAGCGGGCGCTGTTCGTCGGAGGACGGACGCGCGCGAGGGGCGGCGGGAGTAGGGGGGCGGAGAAGCCGCCGCGGGGCAGGGATAGGCCGGGGAAGCGCCGGAACGGTCGCCGGGTGGCACGGTCGGCGGCGGTGGCACGGCTGGTTGTGGGGTGGGAGTTGCGAGCGAGCGCGCGAGAGTCCAGCGCGCGGGAGCGGGCGCAGCAAATAGGCGGCGCGCGGTTGAGTTTCGGCCCACGTGCTGAACTACATATGCCACGCTCGCCGTTTTGTGCGCCCGCTGGAGCAACTATACCGGTTGCGTACGCTCTAAAACGGGCAATTTTGTGGTGCGGCGCTAGTTTGGCGCGGCTGTTGGAGATGCTCTTAGTGGCGTGAGTGGCATGGCCGCATGAGTGCTCACTCCTGTGTATATATGATGCACATTGAGTTAATGAAAAGCGAGGCCATGAGGGCTGGGAAAAACACAATGTAGTCTCTTGTTCCACCAAGGAGACGGGCCTCTCGTGCAAAGTAACAGCTGGTCTTCTCCTTGATTGTGTGCGTGTGTATAGAGCTTCTCACCGTGTGTGTGTGTTCTTGAGAGAAACAACCAGAGAGAGAGAGTTGTGAGAGGCAGCTCAAGGAAGGAGAAGAGCGGCCTCGCGAGGAGGCGGCGCCAACAGGACAGACCCGCACCCAATCCAAACAAAAATGCTACGCCTATGAAATTTATACATAATCTAAAATTTCAGGGGTGGGAGCCATGCCAGCTAATGAAAAAAGCTACATCAGCATATAGCTAAGATTGGATTTCGTCCGACATTGCTGGTCTATGGTGGATTTCATGAACACGCTGCTGCCGAGGAATGCGACCCAATCTTAAATTCCACCGCTTTGAATGTTGAGTCAAAAGATGTACTTGGCCAAGCTTGGGCAAAGTTTTTTCATGCTAATGACATTGCTGGTCTGAAAGCAAATTGTCCCTATTTTCGTGCGGCTGTCAAGATAACTCAAAACCTTGGCCCAGCTCCTGTTCCAACTGCCAAGGAGATTGATGGGATATATTTGGACAAGAATTATGAAGAAGCTGAGCAGTGGTTGAACATGTTCAAGCAAGACTGGAGGAACTATGGTGTAATTGTGATGTGTGACTCATGGACAGGGCCTACTGGTATGAGTCTCATCAATTTCATGGTGTATTGCAATGCACGAATGTTCTTTCATAAATCCATTGATGTTTCTGGTCAAATTCAGATTGCATGTTAGTTTTCTAATGATTGAAACTATGTTTACACATGTCCATTCATTGTTAATTCTGACTAGCCATGCCTTGTTAGTTTTCTACATGATGGTATGATGCATTTATTGTGCATTTAGAGTTGAAAATCTGTTATGTTTGTCTATTCATGGTTGAAAATCTGTTATGTTTGTTTATTCATGGTTAAATGTGGCTATTATGCCTTTTCTAATCTTTTTACATGATATTATGGTGCATTTAGAGTAAAAAAAAGTGTTATTTCTATTTATTCATGCTTATTTCTGTTATTACTCGCTTCATTTTTGTTTCAAACAAAAATTTACTTGCAATTAATTGGCAGAGTTTATCTATAGAGAGATCAGAAAGGTCATTCTGGAAGAGATAGGTTCTGAGAATGTTGTTCAAATCGTAACTGATAATGGGTCAAATTACAAGAAAGCATGTAAAACTCTGGTAGAACAACCAGAGTTTAGTCATATTGTTTGGCAGCCATGTGCTGCCCACACTGTTAACCTCATGCTTAAGGATGTTGCTAAGTTTTGTGAGATTGACGTGATAGTTAAAAGTGCTAAGCAGATCTGTAGATTTTTCTACAATCACAATAACCTACATGATAGCATGAAAAAGAACATTGGTGGTGAACTCATAAAACCGAATGCGACCCGGTTTGGAACGGTGTTCATGTTCTTGGAGAGTTTCCATTGTAAGAAAGATGAGTTTAGGAAATGGATGGTGTCCGATGATTGGAAGGGAAGTACTTGGAACGGTGTTGCTGATTATGTGTTCGCTGAAGAGCTGCTATCTAGTAATATGTGGTGGGCAGCTTTAGAGTGGGTTCTTGCTGTGCTAGAGCCACTCTACAAAGCCATTAGATATGCTGATACACAAAAGAGATGCACCCTATCTGGATTCAAGAAGAGTATGATGACAGCAATACAAAAGTTGGAAAGTCATCTTGGTGGTGGATCACAAATGTTTCATAGAGTCATGAGCAAGGTGTCCAAGAGGATCGATGTTATGCAAGAATGCACACTATTGGTTGCAGGTAGTTACAAAACTGACTAAATTTGTATTATGACGCTCTCTTTTTATGGTTTTAACTTATTTTGTTCTCCCTTTTCCTATGCAGCTGTTGTCCTTGATCCTTACACACATTATCAGATCAACATGTGCAAGATGATGGACTATGCTCTTGCACTAACAGGTGCCATTGAGAAGATCGCAGACCCTGAGACTGCTGTTTTGGCTATTGATGAAGTCAGCACTTACAGGGAATGTCGTGGGAGGTTTGGCTCAAGGTTGGCATGTTCCTATGTAGAGAAAATGTCACCAAGTAAGTTCCAATTACCCCACTTGTAATACTCTATTACCCCAGTTTTTCAACTCAGATCATCTCACTATGTTAATTTTGTTTTAACTTGGCAGCTGAGTGGTGGTTCCAATTTGGAGGGGAAGTTCCTAATCTGCAGAAGTGTGCCTTGAGGATTGTATCACAATGCGTTTCGTCAAGTGGCTGTGAGAGGAATTGGAGCGCTTTTGCTTTGGTCCACACGAAGCAAAGAAACCGTCTTCTATATGGCAAGCTGCACAAGCTTGTATCTGTGCGCTATAACTTGAAGGTATGAAATGTGTTTTGCCCATATGCCATTATTCACCCATATGCCATGATTCACCTGCATACTGTTGTTTACTAAGCATTGTTTGAAATAAAGGTTGTTGTTTACTAAGTAAATGCTACTATTTATTAAAGACTGTTATTAGGTTGTTATTTAAAGTAAATGTTGATGTTTACTTAGCAATGTTTAGAGTAAAGGCTGCTGTCTAATAAGCATTGTTTTATACATAGCGACTTTATCCATTTTATTCTTTGTACTTCGTTGTCATTCACTGATTTTGTTTTCACATTTTGAAGATACGTGCTGAAGAAGAAGAAGACCCGGTGAGAGAGAATGGTAAGCAGAAGGAAGTTGATGCATGTGCAATGATGATGGATACAACCATGTTTGATGCAACAAATCCTATGATGGAATGGTTGAATGAGGATGAGGAGCATGCAATCTTGGATGGAGTTGATGCTGCTAGCGCCATGTTTGAGAAAATACGTTTGCTTAACTCAAGTAGGAATGTGTCTCGTCTTGCAAGGAAGGATAATGGCAGGAAAAGAAAGAGGGTAGAGGAAGAAGAGGATGACTACCATGATAGTGAGGATGATGATGAAGAGAATGAGGAGCTGGACCTGGAAATTGATGATGATGATAGCCATGATGATGGTGCAAGTCAATCTGATGGAGGAGATTCGCCAATGCAAGTTGACAAGGATTTAGCAAGCCAAGTTGAAAACAATGTTGAGGTAACAAGTGATGGTAGTTTGGTGAACCGTACTCCCTCCTTCCATCTATATAGGGCCTAATGCGTTTTTCCTTTGACTATTGACAAGATTAATAGTACATGACATGCATAATGTGAAAATTATATCATTGAAATCTCCTTTCACATACGAAATTGACGATATGCTTTGTGTAAGTTGCATGTCATATATTGTTGCTCTAACATTTGGTCAAAGTTAGTCTCGAAAAACGCATTAGGCCCTATATAGATGGAAGGAGGGAGTAGATCTGAACAGGTTAGGCAAGCCAAGAAGGTCAAGGAGGTCACCAGCCTTTACAATTGACAAGTAAGTTCCTTGTGATGACATCAATAATTTCCCATTTATGCACTTTCTTATATTCTGTCATAAACATGTGATGTTTGCTTTAGTCCATATGATTTTATATGTTGTTTCAATTGGGGTTGCCATCTATTAATTGTTGTTTCTACCATCAACTTGATGTTTATATAATTCACAATGCTTTAGTCCATATGATTCTATATGGTGTTTCAATTGGGGCTGCCATCTATGAGTTGTTGTTGCCATCTACTTGTAATGTTTATATAATTCATAATGCTTTAGTCCATCTGAATTTATATGTTGTATTAATTTGGGTTGTCATCTATGAGTTGTTTCTGCCATCTACTTGTAATATTTATATAATTCACATTGTTTCTGCCCATATGATTTTATATGTTGTTCCAATTGCGGCTGCCAACATTGAGTTGTTGTTTCTGCCATCTACTTGTAATGTTTATATAATTCATAATGCTTTAATTGCAAGGTTAAGCGGCATGGGAGCAAAAGAGCTTTTGGTTTGATGAAGACTAACGGGTGGATGAACAGGAAGTCCGAAGTGAAGGTCTCTGTTTGACTCAATACTTTTGGTGCAAGACTGAAGAGTTGAAGAACAGGAAGTCTGAATTGAACTTTCTGTTTGTATTTTGGGGTCGGCATAATTGAACTTCGAATGCCGTGTTAAATTCATCGTGGACTGTAATTCTGAACTGTTATGGGTGTTCGTTTCGACTCTTGGTAGAACTATTAAGTCGCATGTTACTCTTAGTATCTGAACTATTAAGTCACATGTTAATCTGGACTATCATGTTGCTTTTCTAATGGTTGCTGCTCTCTGAATTGATCCACTATGCTATTGCCTAAATGGTTGCAACTGGAGTGTTGATGTTCAGTCTGATATGTAGTGATTTGAGGAATAGATTCAGCTGTTTGATTTCTACATGCATATTTTGGTAAAAGTTCTGAATACTCATTTGTTGTTCTGTTGTATTTCAAAATTTTAGGCAAATTTCACTCATTTTTCGTTCATTTTTTGTCCCAAAATTCAAATTTTGTTCTATGATTTTCGTCCAAAATTTTCCGAAAAAAGCCGAAAAAACCGAATTTCGCCCATTTCATCCAGGACCGGTAAAAATCAAAAAACAAAAACCGAAATTCTGGCCACAACCCGCTGGCGGCCGCGCCGGACGACCCCGACACCCTCATCTCCCTGCCGGGGCTGCCGCACCGCGTCGAGATGAGGCGGAGCCAGATGATGGACCCCGCGAGGGCGTCGCACTGGGCCTTCTTTGAGAGCGTGAACGCCGCGGACCAGAGGAGCTTCGGCGAGGTGTTCAACAGCTTCCACGCGCTGAAGCCGGACTACGCCAAGCACTGTTGCGCGTCGCTCGTCGGGCCCGTGGCGCTCGCCGGCAAGGACGACATGGCCGGGCGAGGCGCCAACGCGCCCTCGCCGGACGCGGACGGCTGCCTCCGGCAGCTGGACGCGAAGCCGGCCGGCTCGGTGGTGTACGTCTCCTTCGGCACGCTGGCCAGCTTCTCGCCGGCGGAGCTGCACGAGCTCGCCCGCGGCCTCGACCTCTTAGGCACGAGCTTTCTGTGTGTTGGCGCCGAACCCTAGCTTGCTCTTTGCGCCGGTGCCCAGCTCCCTCTCGCTCTCTCTCTCGCACGAACGAAGGTAGAAGAAAGAGGAGACACAGGACACGGTGGTGCTTTTCCGGCACACATATGCTTGCCGCGCGAACGGCTTCTTCCTCAAGTACGAACTCGACACAACACCCAAGCAATACAGTTGAGGCCTTTTTAATTTTTATACCCAGGCAAGCACACACACCAGCACACTCACGCACACACAAAGATCACCCGGCCACTAAGCCAGCTAACCAACTAGCATGCACACACGCCCCCACATCTTCCGCCCTTACGGAACGGCCACACGGCTCGGTCGTCTCCTTCCATGCATGCAGCTAGCTGCTAACAAACATAATGTGTGCAACTAACAACTTCTAACCGATGCAAGATCAAGACTATGGCTAACACTGTGGGTGATGGGCGGAGCGGACACTTCACCGGAGAAGTGGATATGCCGGAAGGCTTCGCCGAGCTGACGGCAGCACGCGGCGGCCGCGGCTTCATCATGCGAGGCTGGGCGCCGCAGCTGCTCATCCTGAACCACCCCGCCCTCGGCGGGTTCGTGACACACTGCGACTGAAACTTGGTGCTGGAGGCCGTGAGCGCCGGCGTGCCGATGGTCACGTGGCCGCGGCACGCAGACCAGTTCAACAACGACATGCTCATCATGGAGATGCTCGAGGTGGGTGTCAGCGTCGGTGCCAAGGACTACGGGTCATCCCTCGAGGCGCACGAGGTGGTCGGCGGCCAGGTGATCGCCGGATCCATCGGGAGGTTGATGGAGAGCGACGCCATACAGAAGAAGGCCAGGGACCTCGCTGTGAAGGCAAGGAGCGCCGTGGCGAACGGCAGGTCTTCGTACGACGCCGTTGGCCGGCTGATGGAGGAGTTGACGGCTCGCCGGAGTTCCGTCAATCAAGGTTAAACAAGCTGGCTGATCGATATTGATCGCATGGCTCGTTTTGCGGGAGCACATGAGTTGGCTTTTGGCTGATCAATCACAATGTGAGCATTTTTTCAATTTTTTTGACGTGGAACCCCTGGATTCCATTACTCAACCGGCACAGCAGTATCGTTCGGCACAGCCTCCACCCACAGACGCTGTGGTTCCTGCCATTGATCCCCATTGCAGCAAGTGCATGGGCTACTTTATTACAATCACGGAGCATACGAAAAGACTACCTTACCAAAATTAAGGCGAACAAACAGACGGATATATACCTATATACTGTATAAAATAAGGAGCGAGCGGCCGGCCAGAAAAAGAAAATTCCTGTCCCCTCGTTCCGAGAAAGGAAGGCCTCCTTCCGTCCCACAAAATTCATTGGCTCGGTAGCGCTCGTGAGCGGCCGCCAGCCAGATGAGTCCAGCAAACAGAAAACAAAGCCCAGTCGCTATCGATGACCCCATTACTCTCTAGAAAAAGCATCCCACGCCCCCTCGTCCACATTTCCTCCTTCACGGGTATCCTTCTTCTCCACTTTCCCTTCACCTTCTTCACTTTCCCTTCACCTTGCCTATGAATCTGTCACCGGTCTTCTCCATAGTTGGAGGGAGTAGCAAAATAGGAAGCCAAAAAAAGGAGAAAATATGATCTTCGTGTAATTAAACACCACTGTGTGCAACTATACCCTGTAGTAAAACCAACTTTTGCCTAGATGTGTGCAAATAGACACAAGGAAGTAACCAAAAAAAGAGAAATTTTGATCTCTATTTAATTAAACACCACTCTGTGCAACTAGACCCAATAGTAAAACCAACTTTTGCCTGGATGTGTGCAAATAGACACAATGGAGTAGTTTTGCAGATAGCCCAAACTAGAAACACGGACTGGGTTCCTGTTTGTGCAACTAATCACAATTCCAACAATGTCAACCTTTTGCGCAATGTGTGCAACCAAACAGCCAAATACCAGAAAATATGGACTGGATGTACTGTTTGTGCAGAAAGAAGCACATATTTGCACAACTAAAAAAGAGTGGGTTCCAAAAGAAACCTTTTTATGCCATGTGTACAAATAGAAGCCTATATTTCTGCCAACTAAAACATGGATCCAAAACCAATTTTTCCTGCTATGTGTGCAACCAAACAGCCAAGACTAGAAAAAGAGATGTGCAAACTAATCATGGATCCAAAAGCCAACTTTTGTTGTAACTGTGTGCAACCAACACACACAGACATGGATGTGTGTTGTCTGTGCAAAAATAAACATATATTTGTGCAACTAAACATGAATCCAAAGCCAACTTTTGCTGTAAACGTGTGCAACTAAAACATGAATCCAGACCAGAAAGTATCAGGCATCACCAACAAGGGTGAAAAAGAGGCGATCATTTCCTCCTCCTGTTCAGATCCTCCCTCCTTGACTTTCCCTTTCCCCCTCACCAAATTTCTCTTTGAAAAAATAGCTTCTCCATAGTTGAAGAGACGATAAACAGAAATAATAAAAGGGAGATCTGGTACCTGTCCAATTTTAAGTGATTTTCGTGCTACTACATCATGGGACAAGCCAACTTTTACAACAATGTCTGCAACAAAATGCAGAAAATGTGCAAATATATAGGAGAGAGCACATAGAGTCTTATTTCACACATAATGTAGAAAGAACCAATGTCTATGTAGCAAAAAAAGAAAAGAGAAGAAAAGTATATTGTAGGTACTACGAAAACATAACTACCAACTAGACAAGAATCTGGTTTGCATCTTTTTTTTCTTTGATCTTTCAACACAGTAGTATGTGACTTTGTAGCTTAGAATTGTGTGCACAAATCTATAGCAGCTCATCCACCCCCATAACCTGTAAAACCTGCACATGAGGCAAAAAAAGAAGCCTAAGAAAAAATGAACTAGCTCTAGCTTGAATTTAGCCTGTCTAAACACACGAAATGAAAAAATAGTGATTTTTAAAAGATTATAGTCTTTCAAATAAGTAGTGCAACTACATTCGAGTGCATCTGCAAACCTAGAAAAATCAGATGCATGTGAGCACATGAGGATGCCAACTATTAAATTGTTCTTGTGCAACTAAAGAAGTTGAAGATACCAACTCATGTGGCATTGTTGTGCAACTATTAAAACAAGTTGGGGATGCCAACTCCTGATTGGTTCTTGCGCAGCTAAAATATATGTGGATGCCAACTCATGTGATATTGCTGTGGGACTATTTAAAAAGTTGAGACTGCCAACTCCCAAATGGCTCGGGTGCAACTATGGAAGTCGAGGATGCCAACTCGTATGATACTGTTGTGCAACTATTTGAAAAGTTGAGGATACCAACTCCTAATTGATTCTTATGCAATTATAAAAGTTCAGGATGCCAACACCTAGCTGGTTCTCATGCAACTGTGTAAAAAATCATGTGTTTTACACAGAGATGTAATGAAGCTCTACAGAGAGATCATTTTTAACGAGACAATTATAGTTTTGGGAATAATAGATGGATCAAAAATAGGATCCTGAACCATACCAATAGTGACAAAATTAGAACAGCTCGCCGTGAAAATCCAACTAAACCCTAGTTGTAGCTGCGTGATGCAGCGCAGTGTACCATTTAGATATCATGGCAAAAAAAGGCCTGCCAACTAAATGATCTAGAGCGTGGAACTATCCTGGAAATGCAGCCAACGGACGTATGAGCGTGTGCAACTAAAAAGTGAAATTTAAAAACAGACTACCGACCGTCCTTTGTGCTGTAATCCAACTACGTTTGCCTCCCTGTGCAATGTTTACAACTAGCTAGCCAGCTATGCAGTGTACCATTTAGATATCATCTAAAATATGCCCTCCCAATTATAATTTCTAGAGCATGCAACTACCCTGTAGATGCAGCCAACTGGCATGAGAGGTTGTGCAACTGTAAAATGAAAAAATGTCCTGCCAACTAAATGATCTAGAGCATGCAACTATCATGCAGATGCAGCCAATTGACATATGAGCGTGTGCAACTGGAAAATGAAATTGAAAAACACACTCCTGATGTCCTTCGTCCTGTAATCCAACTATGTTTCCATCCCTGTGTAAATTTTACAACTAGCTAGCCAACTATTTCTTCCTCCGTTTGCAACTTACTAGAAAAAACAATAAAAAACATGGGTGAACCCGGATGCAAAAAGAGATGTACAACAACGTACACTATCCCATTATCTACTCGCTCTGGTTGAAACTCAAATCTCACATAATCCCCACGCCTCTCTAGTTCGAAAGCAGCACGAGAGCTATGCTCATGACGCCAACTCCACCATGGTCGTAACTGTGTGAAGCGGATGCGGTTAACCACCTCTATGGGCTGCCCGACAAACTCGTCCCCTGCCGTCGCACCCTCTCCGCGCTAGCCTCCCTCGTCCGATGAATACGAGCAATACCAGCCGCCCCTAGGCAGGACCTATGCGGGGTAATTGATAGGAGATACGGATAGAACCGAGGACAGAAGAAAATCCATGGGTAGGACCTTACCTGCGCTGGCGACGAGCAGTGAATCCCCCGCGCAAACATGGCAAATATTGAGAGAGAGAGAGAGGAGAGAGGCCGCTGGGAGCACCTACACGTCCTCCAATAGCCGAGTATAGGGGGAGGTGGTGGTGGTGCACGGCCGTCCGTGTGGACGTCGTCAATCGTGGAGGAGGCAGCCGGGTTCACGTGGTGATGGCGCGACACGGCGGCCCGATCTAGATGAGGCGGGTCTAGGACCTCATGCCCGGAGCTCGTGGGGGTGGCGAGTGATTGGGCCTCGTCTCTGCAGTGGTAGAGGGGGTGGAAGGACGAGCAGGGAGGGCCATGGCCTAGATCCATGGCTGCACGATGGCCTGGACCACACCATCGCCGGGGAGGAGCCGGGTGGGGGATCTCGGGGTCGAGCCAGAGGAGGAGGCCAGCATGTGGATGTGGTCATGCGGATCCGGTGAGGCCCGCGCACGGAGGAGGCGCTCGGAGGAGCTGACGGCGACGGCAACGGCGACGGCGACGACGCCTCGATCTAGAAGAATTGGGGGAACTGCGAGAGACAGCAGGGGGGATGGTGGGCTCGGCCGGCTCGGTGGGTGGGGTGACGGGTGGGTGGGCTGCCGACCAGATGACACCTAAAGTGAGGACGCACGCGCGTGATTAAAATCGTGCGGTTCCCAGCCGGCCGCTCGGTTACGCAAAAAAGTGCGCGTGCACTTTTTAGATTTTAGGTATAAAATAAGGTAAAATAATGTTTTTGGGAGACCGTCATAACCAGTATTTTGCAGAGCGTTCAGGAGAGATTTTAACTCATGCATCAAACCACCTCTCCAAGTTTGCTCCTTGGAGTTTGAGTTAAACGTTTTAGCACCTGGTCCTTCACACAATTTCACTCCCCGACTCACAATTTTGCACGAGCGCTTTTCAAACACGCTTTGAAACAAAATCAAGTTCATTGGTTAGTCTCAGGACTGAGGATGAAAATCCTTGTCTTTGTAATCTTTGGATTGACACGATGACGGCGGCGTCAGGGCATTGTATCCCTTTTCGAGCATGTTGTTGTGGAAGAAGTCAACATACTAGTGCGTGTTTAATTTGTAATTGCTCTGCTTTAGTTGTTCATTTTTTATACAGTGGCGGCGCCAGGATGGAAATCCTATGGGGTCATTAGTAAGCTGTGGCGTCATTAGCCTCTAAAATCCAAGGACCGTTAGTTGATTGCCTATTGAAGAAAGGAGGTTTTTGAAAAAGCTTTGGGGTCAGTTGACCCCACAGCTTACACGTAGGTTCGCTGCTGGTTTTTTACTCACTTTATTGATGTTTTTGGCCGCCTTCCATCAACTTTCATAAAGATGAATATGTGCATCACAATGATGCAGAGACCATATATATGTTCAACCTCTTTTTCCCAAAAAAAAAATTAGTGTGCAATTGTGAGTAACATTGTTGAACTTAAATTAAAAATTCCTAGAGTAACCAAAATTAATACTTGATCAAATATATGTACCACTCTAATCCTAGTCGAAGGTGATCTCGATCGTCTCCTTTCCCTGGTCGGAACCCGACGCCTCGGCTTGTGGGTGTCCTCTGCCTTGGTGTGACCTCGGCGAGTGTGGACTCATAGCTGACTTTTTTGAGCTCAGGGAACAACTCTGTTTGTGTCCTATTCTTTTTCGCGTGCACAACTCGGGCAATGGTGTCCTAGCGGGAGGCATCGACGAACAACATGATTACCAGGTGCTACTCGACCGCGAGTTGGAGGGGGCATAAATCGCCGCGAACGCAATTTCATGGGCACGCTATGTCATGAATTGACCTTCATGGTACAGTGCTCCCCGATCTCATGCTCAACTAGCTCCCAGTAATCAAATGAAATCTCCTCCCCCCTACTCCTTAGAGCATGACAAGGACAGTAGTGGCAAAGTCCACTTTCCGCTGCCACACTATCATCGACAGTGGCGGCGGGCGGGCAGGCGATTTGAGGAGTGAGCATAGGGCTCAGAGGTCAATTTGGGCAGTAGAGATGGCTATGGTTTGGA
>NC_041392.1:18580720-18606769 GCF_002162155.2 Triticum dicoccoides
CAATGTTGCTCTGCTAGTTTATTTTTCTAGCTTCCCTTTCTTATTTTCCCTTCTTTTAAGTTTTTTTGTTGATTTACTTCTTTTTCAGACTCGAATATCCACTAGTACGAGAACCCTTTTTCTTAGAAAAGGAGGATGACCCCCGGCCTCTACATCTGGGAGATGCATGCAGCCACTTTATTGATTATTCTCAAGGACCTTACAAAGTGTTACAAACAATATGCCTGAATCCGCCGTCTAGGCAACATATGCCACTACTCCTATCCAAATGATGAAGGGGTGCTAGCTGGGCCACAACCCAGACCACTCACCTAAACCTAACATCAATAGCCGGAATCCCCAGCCTAGCCACATACCGGGTCTGGGGCATAAACCGGTCTGACGCACTCACAAGTGTCGTCGCCGCCATCTTCCACTGGTCCGTCTTCAGAGCAGATTGAAGTTCCAACCTTGGCAGGTTCCTCTGCCATCAACGCCATCATGACGCCAAATGACGACCACCACCTACGCTAGTCCATCTCCAAGCAGAAGGAGCGCTACCACAAGATGAAGATCGGCGGTAGAAAAGATGAAACGCCGCACACATTGCCGCCGCCAAACACCTCACACGCACCACAAAGCGCCCACCGTGCTTTCGGGAACCCCAGGCGACGCCTTCAAGAAGGAGCGCGACGAAGGTACGACGCCGTCGCCCGCAAGGGGAACTAGAGCTTTCGCCCAAATGAATAGCACAGTGAGAGACGGGATAGGACCTCGACAAGGCCTCCAAGAAGGGAACCGACGCCCGGAAAGGCGCCGCCATTGTCGTGGCCTCCACCGACGGCCAAGGGTTTCCCCCGATCCCGCCCCCGTCCCATCCACCCGGCCAAAGACCTGGCCAGGGGAGCGCACACAATCGGAGAAGGCGTTGGACTCCATCAAAGCAGGCACGTCGGATGACGGGGCAACCCGACCCACCGCAGTAGACGTCCACCGAGACCTCACCGCCCGCACGGCCGAAGTCATGGACCACCAGCTCCCACGACCGTTGTCCTACGAGAGGCAACGCCGTCCACACCGCCCGAGGCCGCCGCCCCGGCATCCACCCACCGCGCACATCCCGTCAAAACACGGAGAACGACCCACACGGCCGCCACCAGGGAGACCACACCGTGAACACCCAAGCCGAGCGACGAGGCAGGGCTGCCGCGGCCAGATGTGAGCGGATCCGGCGATTCCCGGCCCACCAGCCGCCAGAGAGGAGCCGGCCCCGATCCAGGGCAGAGCCGGCCTGATCTGGCAGTCGGACCTTCCCAGGAGTCCCCCGCACCGGAACGGGAGGGGGGCAAGGCGACAGCTCCGGCGACCAACGGCCGCCACAGAGGGCTGGCATCGGCGGCCACCAGGATCTGGAGAAGTGGGCGGCGGCGTCTGACGCGGGGTGGGGCGGTCACCAAAGTTGAGGCGGGTGCACGGGGAATCCCCGCCGCCGCCTACCACCGCGAGGGCGGCTGCCGGCGGCGGTGGGGGAGGAGGAGGGAGGTGGGGGGAACCGGCGGCCTGCTAGGGTTTGGCCCCCGAGTCGCCCAGAGCGGACGACGCGGGGGGAGGATAAACTTATTTCACCTACGTTAGCAGTACGAGAACCCCTTGTTAGCAGTGTTCGATTCTGCCATCTACATTTAACTTGTGCGCCGGCAGTGCGGCACTACTGGTACCATAATACTAGCAGCGTTTTCATCGAACGCTGCTAGTGATCGGCAAGCTAGCAGCCTGCCCACACTAGATGTTGATAGTTCTTTCTGACTAGCTTGGCGGCGCGTGGTTTCGCAAGATGTTGCAGATGGGGAGTGCCACTACCAGCGTCCGCAGATTGTACACGTGGGGAAGTCGGAGATCAGTTGGCCGCATCCTTGTCTTCCTCCAACTGCTGCTAACGTGTGAAGTTGGTCGCGTGCCCTATTCCTAAACGCCCCTAGTTTTTACACAGTTTGACAGATATATCAATATGAAAAGAGTGAATTATATAACTATTATTGTGTATCAAATTTAACATGAATCATAAATGCAGCATACGCGTTTTTACAACATATTCGTATGGTTCAGTTACAAGCGTGTATGTATGAGATGCCGAATCTGCAACACATTGTGTGGCCACTCCTGACTAGCTACATGATCCAAGAGCACTACTAGTCATCGAACCCCGTTTGTTCAAGCGCCAAGCTCGTTCAATTACCAAGCGGAGGATGGACCAGTCAAGGCAGTCATAGTCCTTTTGAACATCTAGCTTAAGAAAGAGGCCTTTATGGTGGTGACTCCTAACCTCCTGGACTAGCTCATGGAGGGCTAGGACCCCATCATGGATACGATGACCCTTAAGAATGCGGACTAGTAGGGGTGTGAGAGGCGCTCGGCCACTGGTGCAAAGCGTGTCACGCACATGTTCATAAAAATCCACTAGAGCACAGTTATCATCGTAATAGGCATAAAGTGTCGAATATTGGTCGCAGCAACTATTTTGGGGATCAGGGTAATGACACCAAAGCTGAGGCGTGCCATGTCAAGAGTCCCAGTATAGAATTCATGGAATATCGATATGATCACCGGGTGAAGCAGTGGCCAGAACTTGTGTAAAAAGGCCACCGACGGGAAATCAGGGCCACGCACCGAACTAGTCTTCATGGAAGTAATCGCCCTACCCACCTCCTCTGGCAAGAATGGGAGAGTTAGGTCCCCATTCTCAATGGTGGAAACTTTGGTCGCAACTGGCCAAAAGTCATCCGCCAAGGAAACCCCATAGTGGGGTTCCACATTGAGGAGCTCCTTATAGAAGGAGCGAGACCTAATCACTCTCGGCTGCTCAAGGAGGGCATCTTCGTCGCACAAACAAGGGATCAAGCATTTCCAACTACACCAATTAGTATTGGTTGGAAATATGAGGTATTAGTGTCCCCTTTCAGGAGCCAATTCATCCCTGCCCTTCTCTACCAGAAGAGCTCTTCACCCTTAAAAATCTTCATAAGGGACACTTTGTTTGGAAACGTAATAGAAAACAAAAAAGTTTGTCCTATGGATCGAACTCCCAGATCACTATGAAGATCCATACAAGGTTAGCTCGGATCGTTACCAATTTCGAGTTGCAACGGAAGAAGAGTTGGTGTAGATTGTTGATGAAGTCTCTCAAGCTTTTCACGAATGATCCCTCAAACGGAAGACCGAAAGCACGGCCTCTCTATGTATTACACGCGTGCAAGCTTCACGATCCGATGACGCTTCACCGTCCAGAGCTTTGCGTCGCAGGAGAACAAGAAGAGGGAGAATAGAACCTCAAGGGGCTTCTCTATTAAGAGGATTAGAAAAATAGTTAGAACTACAACTAGTCTAGATCAAAACTAGAGTGAGGGGGGGGGGCACCTGGCATCAAGGGACTTGCATGTCTCAAAGATGAACGTCGCAATCGACCCAGGTGTCGCCCCCGTGACGACTAGAAAACCCTAACCTAAACTATCACCGGAACCAAGCCACCGGGATCCCCCTCCCTTCCACCACTAGTCGGAGCAGCCGGCAGGGGGTGAATTCACAGAGTGGCCAGTGGAGATTGGATGGGAGGAGATATTTGCCCTAGCCACCTAGGTGTGAGGAACTTTTCTTTGTTGAAGTTAAAATTAAGTAAAAGCTCTTGTCGACGAGCTGTAACCTAATAATACAACAAATGATGGAGGAACTCTAGTAGTATATTTCGCAAAAAAAGGGTTATGTATTACTACTATATGTCATCATGCTATGAATTGGGAGGTGAGATGATCAACAGATATGTTTAGAAAATATTGGTGCTTTGACGTTAAGCTAGTAATTCATTTGTTTGGTTCAGCCATACTCCATTTCACCACAAGGTTTTCTGCGATTTCTATACTTGCATTACAAATGTGTCACATCGGAATATTTTGTCCTTGTGTGAATCATAGGAAACCATTGAGGATTACACGGGTACAATAGCATAGGAGGCTCACACGCGCTTGCGATCTTTCTCATGCTTCTTGGTTGATGACATTTAGAGCATCGATGCTTTCAAGATTGAGTCGCAATGGCTTGACAACAGGCACTCCCGGTGAATCTGCCCGAAAAGTCATGAGAGTCACATCCCGTTTGGTGCTTGCTAGATTCATCGTTTGTGTTCCGAATATGTCACTCTAGGTGCCCCCAACTTGAGTTTCCAATGCATCCCATTCCCTGTTGGATCATGCTATGTGACCGTCCATGCCATTCAACCCTCTTCGCATTGTTTATCTCATTTCACACTTTTCCATTCTCCTCTAGTTCTCCTACCCACCATATGTTATCCCACTACATGGGGAATACACTACTTATTTGTAGGAGGCAAGCTTTTCCATTCTCCGCCAAATGACACATGCCAACTTTTGTGCTCGTTTAATTCCAATTTGGGTGGTATAGTTGAAGACTTAACACTCATGGTATATTTACATGTTGCTACTAAAGTAACTAAACCATCATAAAAGAGCCATTCCAAACTCCAGCTATTATATGTTTGTACTGCTACCACTACTTTAGATGCTACCATGCTACGAATACAGCAGGACACCTTGCTACTATCACCAAAGTCATTGGAATTCCCCCAAGAGGAAAGGTTACATATATATACTTGTGTTTGTTGTATAAACTTGGTGGATTTTTGGTTCATTCCAACGACATCGCACTAGTAGAAGAAGGGTCATCTGTCCTGGTTGGTAAGGGCCTTTTGTCCCGGTTTTTGAACCAGGACTAAAGGGTCGTTACTAATGCCCTAGCCCGTTAGTCCCGGTTCTTACATGAACCGGGACAGATGGGCCTCCATGTGACCGGTGCGCCGAGCCCAGTCAGGAGGGCCTTTCGTCCCGGTTGGTGGCATCAACCGGGACCAATAGGCATCCACGCGTCAGCATTTCAGGGGCTGGGGTTTTTTTGAAAGGGGGGGGGGGTTGGGGGTTTAATTTAGGTGTTTCATATATTGTGTTAGCTAGCTAATTAATAGAGAGAAGTGTCCTCTCTTATGTCCGTGCTTGGTCGACGCTATATATACGTATAGAGAGCACTAGACACGCTAGCTAGTAAGCAAATGAAGGAAACAGAAGATCGTCATGAACATATGCATACAGAGAGAAGTGATATCGACCACCTCTCCTTCTCTGAGAGATTGGTCGAACAACAAGTTCTCGTATATCTAGCCGACACTACCGGCTACATATATACAATAATTATCTCTTACAATATAATCTCCTAATTATATATGAACACAGAGTCCACATAGTATTCTCCGTCTTCAGCAATCACGCGGTCAAGGAAGAATGCCGCCAATTCCTCTTGAATTGCTTGCATACGATCTGGTGGTAGGAGTTCATCCCGCATCCGAAAGATCTAATTTGAACAAGGGGGTCAATGCATATATATATATATATATATATGAATAAATGAAACTCAACACAAATTATGGTAATAAAATAAAATTGTGAATATTATTGCTTACGCACTTCATATTGTTCATCAGAGTACCCCATTCACAGGTCGTGTGGCGGATGGACTCGCAAACGTAGTATCCACAGAAATCATTCCCTTGTTCCTGCCACAACCACTTTACAAGAAATAGAGGTCAATCAAACTGATAAGCAAGCATGCCAAATGGTATTGATGAAACTAGCGCTTGAATCACTAGGAGATGTGCGGAACATGTTACTATAGTACTTACTTTCGGGTGTCTAAATTGCAGCTTCTTCGGCAGTCCCGGAGCTTTTTTGGTGAATTTTCTCCAAACCCTGCCAGACAAATAAAACAATTACTTGATATCAGGAAATGAACAAAGTTGCTGATATGATGGATAATGATCGATTTAACTTACTTCTCGAGCATTTGAGTCATGTCCGCATAGTCCTGTGGATCTTTTCATCTCGAGTCTAAGACGGTTACTAGTCCCTGCTCAAGCTTAATCTCTAGGAGAATATAGTGGAAGTTGTGCACGCATGCATAACTCATCAATTACATTACTATAACCTGGACTAATAAGGGAAACAGAATATGCACAAGACAGTAACACTCACTTGAAGTTGTAAGGAAAGAGTATTATATCTTTGTTTTCATTTATTACCAACGATCATAGCAAGTTGGCCTCGGTATCTTCGGCACGATATTTAACCTCAGTTGCATCTATGAGATTTGTGTTAATGAACCCAATATCACCGATTTGTCTTTTCTTCAATTCGGCGATCTTCAATTTGCATAATATAGTGAGGATAATTATAAATACATGCAATGAAAGAGCCGAGCTATATATAGAGACTTAATGACAGAAGTAGTACTACTTACAGATAGTAGCAAGTGATCGTTGCTTTATCGAGGGCCTTTTGATTGAAAAACTGGAAGAACTCCTCAAATGGAACATTCAACAGTTCAATTCCAATGAGGTCATGCTCCTCTCTAACTCTCAGCGTCAAAGTATTCCTCCCCCCAGACTCTCTGTAGGTTTTCATGTACCAATCATGGAATCTTCGCATCATCGTTGTTAGAGATCTTTCATCTTTGACGAGAGGCTTCCCATACTCGTATGTGTGTTCCTCCACCTCCAAGAAATCATAATGTACATCGTCGGGCAGGTAATCTTCAAGATTGCTATAACCGGGCACCATCCTCGGATCATTAGCGACGATGTCGCTAGACACCTTGAGAGGGGGGCACAATTGGTTCGCTTGTTCACCGAGCTGGGCAATTTTTTTCCCAGCTCATCGTTCTTTTATCCTTTGATCACTGAAAGTACTTCCCGACCGCTCCGCTTCGACAAATGTCTTTGCAATAATGCGCTCATAGTTGCCTTTCGGCAGAGACTTTGGTGGTTTTTTTAGGGCAGCCAGAGTGCGCTTCGCTTTCACCGGATCTACCTTCTCCTTCGGAGGTGGATGTTTCTTTGCTTTCACCCCTTGAAAGAAGTTCGTCACTTCGGCTCGCGCGATCTTCGCGTTCTCCTTCGGGGTCCTCTCGTATGGTAACTTCTCTAGAGTCTTCAGAGAAGGACCGAATCTGAATTGCCTCCCGCCTCTGGCTGTACTGCTAGGCGCCGGCAGAGCAGACGGAGCGGTTGCAGTTGTCTTCTTTCCTTGCTTACGAGGCGGAGGAGAAGGACTACGACGCGCCGGAGCAGCCGGAGCGGCGGCGGGTCTCTTCCGCCCTTGCTAACGAGGCGGAGAAGGAGGAGGCTAGCTGCTCGGGCGCCCCGGCGCAGACGGAGAAGGAGGCGGAGTGCCACCCCACGCCGGAGAAGGAGGCTGAGTGTCCTGATCACTCGCCGGAGGAGGAGGCGGAGGAGGAGGCAGAGTGCCCTTACTCGCCGGAGGAGGAGGAGGAGGAGGTGGAGGCGTCCAGTTCGGAAGGTTGATGAGCTCCTTCCGCCATAGGCATGGAGTCTTCAGAGCAGAACCCAGCCGAGTCTCCCCTTCACCGGTAGGGTGGTCAAGATGGAGGTCCTCAAATCCCTCCGTTATTTCATTCACTGTCACCCTGGCATATCCTTCTGGAATCGGACGACAGTGAAAAGTTGCGTCGGGTTCAGGAGGTCGAACAGAGCCGACAGCCGCCTTGACTTTGAAGTTCTGCCATTGCGTCATAAGGTGGCAATGTTGAGACTCCGTGATAGCATCCACGGGGTAGCTAGTAGGAGCCGTCAAGACATGCTCCAGCTGAAGCAGGTAGGTGGAAGCCACGCTGCTTGTCTGCTGAGATGGCGGGGTAGCTTCGGGGGTAGTTTTGGCAGGTTGCTTGCTACGAGCTATTTCTCGTTCCTCTAGCGCTTGAACCCTTCCATGCAGCATCTGAATTTGGGCTTGCTCCACTTTTTTCCTCCTCTCCTGGCATTTGTAACCGCATGCGTCCAGAAAACCAGCCTTCCACGGAACGGAGCCTGGCGTGCCTCGTGTCCGCCAGGGTGCTCAGGATTCCCGAGGGCCATTGTGAGCTCGTCGTTCTCTCTGTCTGGAACGAACGTCCCTTGCTGCGCTGCATCGATATAGTGCTTAAGCCTCTTGGCTGGTATTCTCATTTGCTCGTCTGTCCAAACGCACTTCCCAGATACAGGGTCCAAGGTTCCGCCAGCCCCGAAGAATCAAGTCCGGCAACGGTCTGGCCAGTTCATTGTATCTGGTTCGATCCCTTTATCAAGTAGATCATTCTCAGTCTTGGCCCACTTAGGCCGGGCTTTGAGGTAGCCACCTGACCCCGTGCGATGGTGAAGCTTCTTCTTTGCAGCATTTTTCTTGTTTGTCGCCGACATCTTCTTACTCTTTTCCGATGTCTTGTGGGCCACAAATGCGGGCCAGTGATCTCTGATCTTCTCATATTTGCCGATGAATTCTGGTGTCTCTTCTTTGTCGACAAACGTTTTCAGCTCATTCTTCCACCTCCTGGATAGGTCTGTCATCTTCTTAAGAGCATGAGACTTTATTAATTGCTCTTTAACTGGCTTCTCCGGATCCTCCTCTGGCGGTAGGGTGAAATTTGCCTTCAGCTCAGTCTAAAGATCATCTTTCTGCATATCATTGACATAAGACACCTCAGGCTCGCCGTCAACATCACCAGGGTCATCTTGTCTGATCTTATACCGCAATGCACCGCATACCGGGCATGCGTTCAGATCCTTGTATGCACCGCGGTAGAGGATGCAGTCATTAGGGCATGCATGTATCTTCCGCACCTCCAATCCTAGAGGGCATGCGACCTTCTTTGCTGCGTATGTACTGTCGGGCAATTCGTTATCCTTTGGAAGCTTCTTCTTCAATATTTTCAGTAGCTTCTCAAATCCTTTGTCAGGCACAACATTCTCTACCTTCCACTACAGCAATTCCAGTACGGTACCGAGCTTTGTGTTGCCATCTTCGCAATTGGGGTACAACCCTTTTTTGTGATCCTCTAACATGCGATCGAACTTCAGCTACTCCTTTTGACTTACGCATTGTGTCCTTGCATCGACAATGACCCGGCGGAGATCATCATCATCGGGCACATCGTCTGGTTCCTCTTGATCTTCAGCAGCTTCCCATGTTGCAGCATCACCATATTCAGGGGGCACATAGTTGTCATCGTCCTCTTCTTCTTCACCGTCTTCCATCATAACCCTTATTTCTCCGTGCCCCGTCCAAACATTATAGTGTGGCATGAAACCCTTGTAAAGCCGGTGGGTGTGAAGGATTTTCCGGTCAGAGTAAGACTTTGTATTCCCACAATTAGGGCATGTACAACACATAAAACCATTCTGCTTGTTTGCCTCAGACACTTCGAGAAAATCATGCACACCCTTAATGTACTCGGAGGTGTGTCTGTCACCGTACATCCATTGCCGGTTCATCTGCGTGCATTATATATAATTAAGTGTGTCAAAAACCATTACAGAACATCATGAATAGATAATTAAGTGACCAAATTAATAGAAGTTCATCATCACATTAAAACCAGAGTACATACATAGTTCTCATCTAACAACATATAGCTCTCCAGAGCATCTAATTAATTAAACCATACATTGAAACTATGCAAAACATTTCAATGCGAAAACAAATGTGATCATAATCGCAACCAAGGTAACAATTGATCCAATGGCATAATGATACCAAGCCTCGGTATGAATGGCATGTTTTCTAATCTTTCTAATCTTCAAGTGCATTGCATCCATCTTGATCTTGTGATCATTGACGACATCCGCAACATGCAACTCCAATATCATCTTCTCCTCCTCAATTTTTTTATTTTTTCCTTCAAGTAATTGTTTTCTTCTTCAACTAAATTTAACCTCTCGACAATAGGGTCGGTTGGAATTTCCGGTTCAACTACCTCCTACATAAATAAATCTATGTCACGTTGGTCGGCATAATTGCCATAAACAATAAATGAACCAAATAGTTATAAAAAGATAATATATACCACATCTGAATCATAGACAGGACGAGGGCCGACGGAGGCGGATACCAAAACCATCGCACTATATAATAACAAGCAATAAAATAGTAAGAAAATTAGACAAGTATCTATCTAAAGTAAGAATGTTTTTCTTTTAGAAAGAAGATAAGAACAAGAGCCTCACCATGGTGGTGCCGGCGACGAGATCGGCGCGGGCAATCGACGGTGGTGAAGACGGGAATGGGACGTGATGGGCCGCTAAACCTAGACAAATCTCAAGGAAAATGGAGCTTTGAGGTCGAGCTTCGACAGGAGAAAGCTTAACTAGTGTGGCTCGGGCATTTCATCGAACACCTCATGTGCATAGGAGGTGAGCTAGAGCACCACAAAGCCCTCCCCTCACCGGCCAGAGAAAAACAGAGCACTGGAGTGCTCTGCTCGCGGGCGAGGGGTATATATAGGCACCTCATTGGTCCCGGTTCATGGCATGAACCGGAACTAAAGGGCAGCCTGTGGTCCCGGTTCAAGCCACCAACTGGGACCAATGGTGGTGGGCCAGGAGCGAGGCTCATTGTCCCGGTTCATCCCACCAACCGGGACCAAAGGGGCCAGACGAACCGGGACCAATGCCCCCACAAGGCCCGGCAGGCCCCTGGCCTCACGAACTGGGACCAATGCCCCCATGGGTCCCGGTTCTGGACTGAACCAGGACTAATGAGCTGACCCGGCCTGACCCAAAACCCTCTTTTCTACTAGTGTCGTCATGGGGCTCATGTCTATGATTACTCATGATGGATTGTGCAAACGAAATATTGTAGCATGTAGTTGCAATTAGCACGAAAACTCCCAGAAGCATAATGGGTTATTGATATAGAAAAGAAAAAATGGAGGAGGATATTATTTGACTTCTCTAATAAGAAAATTATTCATATTTTATCCTTGTGAGATTTGTCATAATATGATCCCGACAACACAATTTTAATGGGGCATCTATTTCTTACAGTATTAATTTTCTGAACAAACCATTGCATTTTTCTTCTAGAGTACACAAAAAACATACCATATTTTTAAAGAAGAGAGCAAATAGTTACAAGAAGTCTATCAAGTTGCGAACAACCTCATAATGTAGAAGAAAACTAGACTACTCTCTCACGAAAACGTTGTAAGCCTCCTCCTCTGTTGATTGAGCGCCTTAGCTTTTAGTTCACACATGAGTATATGCTAACTTGCATAATTTGAATTGAGATGACCTTTGAAGGTTGATTGAGCACCCTAGCTTTTAGTTCACACATGAGTTGCTTTGATATTCTGATACAAACCGACCTAGTCTATTGTTGAGATGGACACCCTTGATTGTACATCTCAATAATGCGAGCCATCCACTGCGGATCACCCAATGGACTACCCATCAATATTAATGGAAAATATGAGTAGTATTGTTTGGTTTAAGGGGTACAATAGAAAGACATAAAAAACAAATACCAGGGCTGGACCCAGGGCCGGCCCTATATTTTGGAAGGCCCTAGGCGACCTCGGAGACATGGGATTTTCAGTTAAACATTTTAGCACATGGTCCTTCACACGATTCCAATGGCGGAAACTTTGGCAGCAATCCAGAAGAGCTCTTCACCCTTAAAAATCTCCATAAGGGACACTTTGTTGGGAACGTAATAGAAAACAAAAAATTGTCCTATGGATCGAATTCCCAGATCACTATGAAGATCTATACAAGGTTAGATCGGATCGTTACCAACTTTGAGTTGCAGCGGAAGAAGAGTTGGTGTAGATCATTGATGAAGTCTCTCAAACTTTTCACGAACAATCCCTCAAACAGAAGACTGAAAGCACGACCTCTCTACGTATTGCACGCGTACAGGCTTCACGATCCGACGACGGAGAACTAGAAGAGGGGGAAGAGAACCTCAAGGGGCTTCTCTATTAAGAGGATTAAAAAAAGAACTAGAACTTGTCTAGATCAAAACTAGAGAGAGGAGATGGG
The DNA here is from genome assembly GCF_002162155.2 of Triticum dicoccoides. NCBI lineage: Eukaryota > Viridiplantae > Streptophyta > Magnoliopsida > Poales > Poaceae > Triticum > Triticum dicoccoides. The sequence continues at coordinate 18,592,626 of NC_041392.1, forward strand.
CACCTGGGATCAAGGGACTTGCATGTCTCAAAGATGAACGTCGCCATCCACCCAAGTTTCGCCCCCGCAAAGACTAGAAAACCCCAACCTAAACTATTACCAGAACCAGGGCACCGGGATTCCCCTCCCTACCACCACTAGCCGGAGCAGCCGGCAGGGGCTGTATTCATGGAGTGGCTAGTGGAGATTGGATAGGAGGAGAACTTTGCCCTAGCCACCTGAAGGATAGGGCCCTAGAGGCAATAATAAAGTTATTATTTATTTCCTTATATCATGATAAATGTTTATTATTCATGCTAGAATTGTATTAACCGGAAACATGATACATGTGTGAATACGTAGACAAACAGAGTGTCACTAGTATGACTCTACTTGACTAGCTCGTTGATCAAAGATGGTTATGTTTCCTAGCCATAGACAAAGAGTTGTCATTTGATTAACAGGATCACATCATTAGGAGAATGATGTGATTGACTTGACCCATTCCGTTAGCTTAGCACTTGATCGTTTAGTTTGTTGCTATTGCTTTGTTCATGACTTATACATGTTCCTATGACTATGAGATTATGCAACTCCCGTTTACCAGAGGAACACTTTGTGTGCTACCAAACGTCACAACGTAACTGGGTGATTATAAAGATGCTCTACAGGTGTCTCCGAAGGTACTTGTTGGGTTGGCGTATTTCGAGATTAGGATTTGTCACTCCGATTATCAGAGAGGTATCTCTGGGCCCACTCGGTAATACACATCAGTTAATCCTTGCAAGCATTGCAACTAATGAGTTAGTTGTGGGATGGTGTGTTACGTAACGAGTAAAGAGACTTGTCAGTAACGAGATTGAACTAGGTATTGAGATACCGACGATCGAATCTCGGGCAAGTAACATACCGATGACAAAGGGAACAACGTATGTTGTTATACGGTTTGACTGATAAAGATCTTCATAGAATATGTAGGAGCCAATATGAGCATCCAGGTTCTGCTATTGGTTATTGACTGGAGACGTGTCTCGGTCATGTCTACATAGTTCTCGAACCCGTAGGGTCCGCACGCTTAAAGTTCGATGACAGTTATATTATGAGTTTATGGTTTTTGATGTACCGAGGGTAGTTCGGAGTCCCGGATGTGATCATGGACATGACGAGGAGTCTCGAAATGTTCGAGACATAAAGATCGATATATTGGACGACTATATTTAGATACCGGAATTGTTTCGGGTGAGATCGGGATAATACCGAAGCACCGGGAGGTTATCAGAACCCCCCGGGAGGTATATGGGCCTTAATGGGCTTTAGTGGAAAGGAGGGGAAAGGAGCAAGGGAGGGGGCGCCCCCCCCCAAGCCCAATCCGAATTTGGCGAGGGGCCGGCTCCCCTTTCCTTCCTCCCTCCTTCCTCTTCCTTCCATCTCCCTCTCCAAATAGGAAAAGGAAGAGTCCTACTCCTGGTAGGAGTAGGACTCCCCCCTTGGGCGCGCTGTTGGGGGACGTAGCATAAATTCAAAATTTTCCTATGTGTCACCAAGATCTATCTATGGAGTCATCTAGCAACGAGGGAGGAGTGGATCTACATACCCTTGTTGATCGCGCGCGGAAGCGTTCAAGAGAACGGGTTGATGGAGTCGTACTCGTCGTGATCCAAATCACCGATGATCCTAGCGCCGAACGGACGGCACCTCCGCGTTCAACACACGTACAGAGCAGCAACGTCTCCTCCTTCTTGATCCAGCAAGGGGGGAGGAGAGGTTGATGGAGATCCAGCAGCACGACGGCGTGATGGTGGAAGTAGCGGGATTCCAACAGGGCTTCGCCAAGCGCCGCGAGAGGAGGGAGATGTGTCATGGGAGGGAGAGGGAGGCGCCAGGGCTTAGGTATTGTTGCCCTCCCTTCCCCCCACTATATATAGGGCCAAGGGAGAGGGGGGGCGCAGCCTTGGCCCTTCCTCCAAGGAAGGGTGCGGCCAGGGAGGAGTCCATCCTCCCCAAGGCACCTAGAGGGTGCCTTCCTCTTTGAGGACTGTTCCTCTTTTTTATCTCTTGGCGCATGGGCCTCTTGGGGCTGGTGCCCTTGGCCCATATAGGCCAAGGCGCACACCCCTACAGCCCATGTGGCCCCCCGGGGCAGGTGGCCCCACCCGGTGGACCCCCCGGGACCCTTCCGGTGGTCCCGGTACAATACCGGTGACCCCAAAACTTGTCCCGGCGGCCGAAATAGCACTTCCTATATATAATTCTTTACCTCCGGACCATTCCGGAACTCCTCGTGACGACCGGGATCTCATCCGGGACTACAAACAACTTTCGGGTTACCGCATACTAATATCTCTATAACCCTAGCGTCACCGAACCTTAAGTGTGTAGACCCTACGGGTTCGGGAGACATGTAGACATGACCGAGATGACTCTCCGGTCAATAACCAACAGCGGGATCTGGATACCCATGTTGGCTCCCACATGTTCCACGATGATCTCATCGGATGAACCACGATGTCAAGGACTTAATCAATCTCGTATACAATTCCCTTTGTCTATCGGTACGATACTTGCCCCAGATTCGATCGTCGGTATCCCGATACCTTGTTCAATCTCGTTACCGGCAAGTCTCTTTTACTCGTTTCGTAACACACTATCCCGTGATCAACTCCTTGATCACATTGTGCACATTATGATGATGTCCTACCGAGTGGGCCCAGAGATACCTCTCCGGTTACACAGAGTGACAAATCCCAGTCTCGATTCGTGCCAACCCAACAGACACTTTCGGAGATACCTGTAGTGTACCTTTATAGCCACCCAGTTACGTTGTGACGTTTGTCACACCCAAAGCATTCCTACGGTATCCGGGAGTTGCACAATCTCATGGTCTAAGAAAATGATACTTGACATTAGAAAAGCTTTAGCATACGAACTACATGATCTTGTGCTAGGCTTAGGATTGGGTCTTGTCCATCACATCATTCTCCTAATGATGTGATCCCGTTATCAACGACATCCAATGTCCATGGTCAGGAAACCGTAACCATCTATTGATCAACGAGCTAGTCAACTAGAGGCTTACTAGGGACATGGTGTTGTCTATGTATCCACACATGTATCTGAGTTTCCTATCAATACAATTCTAGCATGGATAATAAACGATTGTCATGAACAAGGAAATATAATAATAACTAATTTATTATTGCCTCTAGGGCATATTTCCAACAGTCTCCCACTTGCACTAGAGTCAATAATCCAGTTCACATCGCTATGTGATTAACACTCAAGGTCACATCCCCATGTGACTAACACCCAAAGAGTTTACTAGAGTCCATAATCTAGTTCACATTACCATGTGATTAAAACTCGATGAGTTCTGGGTTTGATCATGTTATGCTTGTGAGAGATGTTATAGTCAATGGGTCTGAACCTTTCAGATCCGTGTGTGCTTTACAAATCTCTATGTCATCTCCTAGATGCAGCTACCACGTTCTATTTGGAGCTATTCCAAATAACTGTTCTACTATACGAATCCAGTTTACTACTCAGAATAATCTGGATTAGTGTCAAAGTTTGCATCGGCGTAACCCTTTACGACGAACTCTTTTACCACCTCCATAATCTAGAAAATTCCTTAGTCCACTAGTTACTAAGGATAACTTCGACCGCTGTCCTGTGATCCATTCTTGGATCACTCTTGTACCCCTTGACTGACTCAAGGCAAGGCACACTTCAGGTGCGGTACACAGCATGGCATACTGTAGAGAGCCTATTATAAAAGCATAGGGGACGACCTTCGTCCTTCCTCTTTCTTCTGCCGTGGTCGAGCTTTAAGTCTTAACTTCATACCTTACAACTCAGGCAAGAACTCCTTCCTCGACTGATCCATCTTGAACACCTTCAAGATCATGTCAAGGTATGTGCTCATTTGAAAGCACCATTAAGCGTTTTGATCTATCCTTATAGATCTTGATGCTCAATGTTCAAGTAGCTTAAACCAGGCTTTCCATTGAAAAACACTTTCCAAATAACCCTATATGCTTTCCAGAAATTCTACGTCATTTCTGATCAACAATATGTCAACAACATATATTCATCAGAAATTCTATAGTGCTCCCACTCACTTCTTTGGAAATACAAGTTTCTCATAAACCTTGTATACACCCAAAATCTTTGATCATCTCATCAAAGCAAACATTCCAACTCCGAGATGCTTACTCCAATCCTTAGAAGGATTGCTGCAGCTTTGCATACTTATTAGCATCTTTCAGGATTGACAAAACCTTCCGGTTGTATCACATACAACCTTTCCTCAAGAAAATCGTCGAGGAAATAATGTTTTGACATCCTATCTGCAAGATTTCATAAATAATGCAGTAATCGCTAATATAATTCCAACAGACTCTTAGCATCGCTACGAGTGAGAAAGTCTCATCGTAGTCAACTCCTTGAACTTGTCGGAAAACATCTTAACGACAAGTCGAGCTTTCTTAATGGTGACATTTACCATCATTGTCCGTCTTCCTTTTAAAATCCATCTGTACTCAACAGCCTCACGACCATCGAGATGTTCTGTCAAAGTCTACACTTTGTTTTCATACATGGATCCTCTCTCGGATTATATGTCCTCGAGCCATTTATCAGAATCCGGGCCCACCATCGCTTCTCCATAGCTCATAGGTTCATTGTTGTCTAGCAACATGACTTCCAAGATAGGATTACGTACCACTCTGAAGTAGTACGCATCCTTGTCATCCCACGAGGTTTGGTAGTGACTTGATCTGAAGTTTCATGATCACTATCATAAGCTTCCACTTCAATTGGTGTAGGTGCCACAGGAACAACTCCTGTGCCCTGCCACACACTAGTTGAAGAGACGGTTCAATAACCTCATCAAGTCTCCACCATCCTCCCACTCAATTCCTTCGAGAGAAACTTTTCCTCGAGAAAGGACCCGATTCTAGAAACAATCCCTTATTGCTTTTGAATCTGAGACAGGAGGTATACCCAACTGTTTTGGGTGTCTTATGAAGATGCATTTATCCGCTTTGGGTTCGAGCTTATCAGCCTGAAACTTTTCCACATAAGCATCGCAGCCCCAAACTTTTAAGAAATGACAGCTTAGGTTTCTCTAAACCATAGTTCATACGGTGTCATCTCATCAGAATTACGTGGTGCCCTATTTAAAGTGAATGTGGTTGTCTCTAATGCCTAACCCATAAACTATCGTGGTAATTCGATAAAAGACATCATGGTATGCATCATATCCAATAGGGTGCAGTTATGATGTTCGGACACACCATCACACTATGGTGTTCCAGGCTGTATTAGTTGTGAAACAATTTCCACAATGTCTTAATTCTGTGCCAAACTCGTAATTCAGATATTCATCTCTATGATCATATCATAGATATTTTATCCTCTTGTCACGACGATCTTTCAACTTCACCCTGAAATTACTTGAACCTTTCAATAATCCAGACTCGTGATTCATCAAGTAAATGTACTCAACATCTACTCAAATCATCTGTGAAGTAAGAACATAACGATATCCACTACATGCCTCATCACTCATTGGATTGCACACATCAAAATGTATTACTTCCAACAAGTTGCTTTCTAGTTCCATTTTACTAAAAACAAGGCTTTCAGTCATCTTGCCCATGTGGTATGATTTGCATGTCTCAAGTGATTCAAAATCAAGTGAGTCCAAACGGTCCATTTGCATGGAGTTTCTTCATGCATATACACCAATAGACATGGTTCGCATGTCTCAAACCTTTCAAAAACGAGTGAGCCCAAAGATCCATCAACATGGAGCTTCTTCATGCGTTTTATAACGATATGACTTACGTGGCAGTGCCACAAGTAGGTGGTACTATCTTATATCTTTTGGCATGAACATGTGTATCACTACGATCGAGATTCAACAAACCATTCATTTTAGGTGTAAGACCATTGAAGGTATTATTCAAATAAACAGAGTAATCATTATTCTCCTTAAATGAATAACCGTATTGCGATAGACATAATCCAATCATGTCTATGCTCAACGCAAACACCAATCTCGATGGTAGAGGGAGCGTGCGATGTTTGATCACATCAAGCTTGGAAAAACTTCCAACACATATTGCCAGCTCACCTTTAGCTAGTCTCCGTTTACTCCGCGGCCTTTTATTTCGAGTTTACTAACATTTAGCAACCGAACCGGTATCTAATACCATGGTGCTACTAGGAGTACTAGTAAATTACACATTAACACAATGTATATCCAATATACTCCTATCGACCTTGCCAGCCTTCTCATCTACCAAGTATCTAGGGTAATTCTGCTCCAGTGGCTGTTCCCCTTATTACAGAAGCACTTAGTCTCGGGTTTGGGTTCAACCTTGGGTTTCTTCACTAGAGCAGCAGCTGATTTGCCGTTTCATGAAGTATCCCTTCTTGCCCTTGCCCTTCTTGAAACTAGTGGTTTCACCAACCATCAACAATTGATGCTCCTTCTTGATTTCTACTTTTGTGGTGTCAAACATCGCGAATATCTCAAGGATTATCATATATGTACCTGATATATTATAGTTCATCACGAAGCTCTAGCAGCTTGGTGGTAATGACTTCGGAGAAACATCACTATCTCCTCTGGAAGATCAACTCCCACTCGATTCAAATGATTGTTGTACTCAGACAATCTGAGCACAAGCTCAACAATTGAGCTTTTCTCCCTTAGTTTGTGGGCTAAGAAAAATCGTCGGAGGTCTTATACCTCTTGACGTAGGCACGAGCCTGAAATCCCAATTTCAGCCCTCGAAACATCTCATATGTTTCGCGACGTTTCAAAAACGTTTTCGGTGCCTCAATTCTAAACCGTTTAACTGAACTATCACGTAGTTATCAAAATGTGTATGTCAGATGTTTGCAACATCCACAGACGACGTTCGAGGTTCAGCACACTAAGCGGTGCATTAAGGACATAAGCCTTCTATGAATCAATGAGGACAATCCTCAGCTTACGGACCTAGTCCGCATAATTGCTACTATCAACTTTCAACTAAATTTTCTCTAGGAACATAATTAAACAGTAGAACTGAAGCGCGAGCTACGACATAATTTGCGAATACCTTTTGACTATGTTCAGGATAATTAAGTTCATCTTATGAACTCCCACTCAGATAGACATCCCTCTAGTCATCTAAGTGATTACATGATCCGAGTCAACTAGGCCGTGTCCGATCATCACGTGAGACGGACTAGTCAACATCGGTGAACATCTTCATGTTGATCGTATCTTCTATACGACTCATGTTCGACCTTTCGGTCTCTTGTGTTCCGAGGCCATGTCTGTACATGCTAGGCTCGTCAAGTCAACCTAAGTGTTTCGCGTGTGTAAATCTGTCTTACACCCGTTGTATGTGAACGTTAGAATCTAACACCCGATCATCACGTGGTGCTTCGAAACAACGAACTGTCGCAACGGTGCACAGTTAGGGGGAACACTTTCTTGAAATTATTATGAGGGATCATCTTATTTACTACCGTCGTTCTAAGTAAACAAGATGCAAAAACATGATAAACATCACATGCAATCAAATAGTGACATGATATGGCCAATATCATATTGCTCCTTTTGATCTCCATCTTCGGGGCTCCATGATCATTATCGTCACCGGCATGACACCATGATCTCCATCATCACGATCTCCATCATCGTGTCTTCATGAAGTTGTCTCGCCAACTATTACTTCTACTACTACAACTAACGGTTAGCAATAAAGTAAAGTAATTACATGACGTTTATGTTGACACGCAGGTCATAAATAAATAAAGACAACTCCTATGGCTCCTGCCGGTTGTCATACTCATCGACATGCAAGTCGTGATTCCTATTACAAGAACATGATCAATCTCATACATCACATATCATTCATCACATTCTTCTTGGCCATATCACATCACATAGCATACCCTGCAAAAACAAGTTAGACGTCCTCTAATTGCTGTTTGCATGTTTTACGTGGCTGCTATGGGTTTCTAGCAAGAACGTTTCTTACCTACGCAAAAACCACAACATGATATGCCAATTTCTATTTACCCTTCATAAGGACCCTTTTCATCGAATCCGATCCGACTAAAGTGGGAGAGACAGACACCCGCTAGCCACCTTATGCAACTAGTGCATGTCAGTCGGTGGAACCAGTCTCACGTAAGAGTACGTGTAAGGTCGGTCCGGGCCGCTTCATCCCACAATGCCACTGAATCAAGATTGGACTAGTAACGGTAAGCATATTGAACAAAATCAATGCCCACAACTACTTTGTGTTCTACTCGTGCATAGAAACTACGCATAGACCTAGCTCATGATGCCACTGTTGGGGAACGTAGCATAAATTCAAAATTTTCCTACGTGTCACCAAGATCTATCTATGGAGTCATCTAGCAACGAGGGAGGAGTGGATCTACATACCCTTGTAGATCGCGCGCGGAAGCGTTCAAGAGAACGGGGTTGATGGAGTCGTACTCGTCGTGATCCAAATCACCGATGATCCTAGCGCCGAACGGACGGCACCTCCGCGTTCAACACACGTACGGAGCAGCGACGTCTCCTCCTTCTTGATCCAGCAAGGGGGGAGGAGAGGTTGATGGAGATCCAGCAGCACGATGGCGTGATGGTGGAAGTAGCGGGATTCCAACAGGACTTCGCCAAGCGCTGCGGGAGGAGGGAGATGTGTCATGGGAGGGAGAGGGAGGCGCCAGGGCTTAGGTATTGTTGCCCTCCCTTCCCCCCACTACATATAGGGCCAAGGGAGAGGGGGGGCGCAGCCTTGGCCCTTCCTCCAAGGAAGGGTGCGGCCAGGGAGGAGTCCATCCTCCCCAAGGCACCTAGAGGGTGCCTTCCCCTTTGAGGACTCTTCCTCTTTTTTATCTCTTGGCGCATGGGCCTCTTGGGGCTGGTGCCCTTGGCCCATATAGGCCAAGGCGCACACCCCTACAGCCCATGTGCCCCCCCGGGGCAGGTGGCCCCACCCGGTGGACCCCCGGGACCCTTTCGGTGGTCCCGGTACAATACCGGTGACCCCGAAACTTGTCTCGATGGCCGAAATAGCACTTCCTATATATAATTATTTACCTCCGGACCATTCCGGAACTCCTCGTGACGACCAGGATCTCATCCGGGACTCCGAACAACTTTCGGGTTACCGCATACTAATATCTCTATAACCCTAGCGTCACCGAACCTTAAGTGTGTAGACCCTACGGGTTCGGGAGACATGCAGACATGACCGAGATGACTCTCCGGTCAATAACCAACAGCGGGATCTGGATACCCATGTTGGCTCCCACATGTTCCACGATGATCTCATCGGATGAACCACGATGTCAAGGACTTAATCAATCCCGTATACAATTCCCTTTGTCTATCGGTACGATACTTGCCCGAGATTCGATCGTCGGTATCCCGATACCTTGTTCAATGTCGTTACCGGCAAGTCTCTTTTACTCGTTTCGTAACACATCATCCCGTGATTAACTCCTTGATCACATTGTGCACATTATGATGATGTCCTACTGAGTGGGCCCAGAGATACCTCTCCATTTACACAGAGTGACAAATCCCAGTCTCGATTCGTGCCAACCCAACAGACACTTTCGGAGATACCTGTAGTGTACCTTTATAGCCACCCAGTTACGTTGTGACGTTTGGCACACCCAAAGCATTCCTACGGTATCCGGGAGTTGCACAATCTCATGGTCTAAGAAAATGATACTTGACATTAGAAAAGCTTTAGCATACGAACTACATGATCTTGTGCTAGGCTTAGGATTGGGTATTGTCCATCACATCATTCTTCTAATGATGTGATCCCGTTATCAATGACATCCAATGTCCATGGTCAGGAAACCATAACCATCTATTGATCAACGAGCTAGTCAACTAGAGGCTTACTAGGGACATGGTGTTGTCTATGTATCCACACATGTATCTGAGTTTCCTATCAATACAATTCTAGCATGGATAATAAATGATTATCATGAACAAGGAAATATAATAATAACTAATTTATTATTGCCTCTAGGGCATATTTCCAACATGCGCCTCCTCCCCTTGGCCGGCCCTCTCCTCCCCTCCTTTATATATGGAGGAGAGGGGCACCCCATAGACACAACAATTGATCTCTTTGATCTTTTAGCCGTGTGCGGTGCCCCTCTCCACCATAGTGCACCTCGATAATGTCATAGCGGTGCTTAGGCGAAGCCCTGCAACGGTAGAACATCAACATCATCACCACGCCGTTGTGCTGACGGAACTCTCCCTCAAAGCTCGGCTAGATCGGAGTTCGAGGGACGTCATCGAGTTGAATGTGTGCAGAACTCGGAGGTGCCGTGCGTTCGGTACAGTATCGGTCGGTTCATGAAGACGTATGACTACATCAACCGCGTTGTGCTAACACTTCCGCTTTCGGTCTACGAGGGTACGTGGACACACTCTCCCCTCTCGTTGCTATGCATCACCATGATCTTGCGTGTGCGTAGGAATTTTTTTTTGAGATTACTACGTTCCCCAACAGTGGCATCCGAGCCTGGTTTTATGCGTAGATGTTATATGTACAAGTAGAACACAAGTGAGTTGTGGGCGATACAAGTCATACTGCTTACCAGCATGTCATACTTTAGTTCGGCGGTATTGTTGGATGAAGCGGCCCGGACCGACATTACACGTACGCTTACGGTAGACTGGTTCTACCGACGTGCTTTGCACACAGGTGGCTGACGGGTGTCAGTTTCTCCAACTTTAGTTGAACCGAGTGTGGCTACGCTCGGTCCTTGAGAAGGTTAAAACAGCACTAACTTGACGAACTATCGTTGTGGTTTTGATGCGTAGGTAAGAACGGTTTTTGCTCAGCCCGTAGCAGCCACGTAAAACTTGCAACAACAAAGTAGAGGACGTCTAACTTATTTTTGCAGGGCATGTTGTGATGTGATATGGTCAAGACATGATGCTATATTTATTGTAACGAAGTTATCGGAACTGGCAGGAGCCATATGGTTGTCGCTTTATTGTATGCAATGCAATCGCCCTGTAATTGCTTTACTTTATCACTAAGCAGTGGTGATAGTCGTAGAAGCAATAGTTGGCGAGACTACAACGATGCTACGATGGAGATCAAGGTGTCACGCCGGTGACAATGGTGATCATGACGGTGCTTCGAGATGGAGATCACAAGCACAAGATGATGATGGCCATATCATATCACTTATATTGATTGAATGTGATGTTTATCTTTTATGCATCTTATCTTGCTTTGATTGATGGTAGCATTATAAGATGATCTCTCACTAAATTTCAAGATAAAAGTGTTCTCCTAAGTATGCACCGTTGCCAAAGTTCGTCGTGCCCAGACACCACGTGATGATCGGGTGTGATAAGCTCTACGTCCATCTACAATGAGTGCAAGCCAGTTTTGCAAACGCAGAATACTCAGGTTAAACTTGACGAGCCTACCATATGTAGATATGGCCTCGGAACACTGGAGACCGAAAGGTCGAGCATTAATCATATAGTAGATATGATCAACATAATGATGTTCACCATTGAAAACTACTCCATCTCACATGATGATCGGACATGGCACTAGTGCAGAACCAGGCAATAGCACCGGTTCATAAGGACCTTTAGTGCCGGTTCGGTAACCGGCACTAAAGTGTGGGCACTAAAGCCCCCCCCCCCCCCCTTTAGTACCGGTTCAGCACGAACCGGTGCTAAAGGGCAACCACGTGGCACGAGCCAGCTCCGTGGGCGAGTAGGGACATTAGTACCGGTTGGTAACACCAACCGGTACTAAATGTTTGGGTGTGTTTTGGTTTTATTTTTAAATTTTACTTTAATTTTGTGTTTTCAATTTAATTTAGTGATTGTTTTACATTATAATGAGTTGTTAAATCATTAGGTGAATGTACCGCAGATTAGTTTGACTGGATGCATGTGGATCCTAGCTAAGTCATCAAGTATATGTCATATCCATATTATATATACTTGATCACCTAATTAAGTGATCGAGGTAATATGGATATGGCATATACTTGATCACTTAGCTAGAATCCATCCAGTTGAAACTAATCTGTGGTTTCTTTCATAAATGATATAATAACTCATCATCATCATCATCATATTAATATAAAAACTCTTACATCATATATATCATCACCAACAACAGTTTTCATAGCTAGCTAAAAATCATCATATAATAGTCGTCCCATTACCACTACTTAATCATCATATAGTCATTACCGCTATCTAACCACCACCAACACTAGCTTAAAGAAGAAACATTCACTTGTACCAGAAGCAAAGATATCATCGAGTTCAACATGGTAATGATATTATAAGCGTCCATAACACCACAAAAGCAAATCACTCTTTGAGATTAAGTTCAGGACGAAGAACACGGACATGAGAGGACAAGTACTAAGAGCATGAACTAGCTAATTAATCACTCATGCTTCTCTCTCTCAGGTAAAATAGCATAGAACATCTATAGCTTTCCTGATTCATCATATTGGAGCATGCAGATGAACATGTCTCCTAATCGTGGGTTGCGCTTCTGATTGCTGCCCCTAGTACTTCTCTGTGATCGTTCACAATTTTGCTCCAGTCTTTTACTATTAAGCATTCCTTGCTATTAGAAATCCTGAATGCACTAAAGTGCATTGTAGGATATCTTGGCCGTAAGCTAACAATATTCATGGTACCTTTAGTCTCGATCCAATCAGGCACAACATTCATTGGGAGTCCCTGTTGAAGAACATCGTATAGTAACATAATTAGCAATGAAGTTTAGCTTAAAAAATAATGTATGCAAAAGATGCACTGAGGAGAAATAGTAGAAATCTTACCATCTTTCCTAAATATATGTGACCGTAGTTCAGTACGAACACTATTGGTCGCACGTTTTGAGTACTAACATTTCTAAGTGCAGGAAAAAAATTTGTCTTGACAGCATCAAGATCCTCAAGCCATGAAACATAATGACTTGTCTCCTCACAGTTTAGTTCAGCCCCGGGACAGTGGACGGTCCTGTCTACCAAGCACCGGACATGTTTGCTTGATTGGAAATAAGCTGTCAATATAAATTGAGATCTATTAATTCAACTGGTTCAAATAATCTCATATCGAAGACATAAATATGGTTGAGAAACTCACATAATGGTAGAACTGGAGGCGTCTGCACATCGATCCAGATGTCTCTATTATCTTCAATATCATCTTCCGGACGAATATCAAAGGTGCTAACATATCAGGCTCAAATGCATAAGCCTTGCATAGTGCTTGCCAAATTTTGCATTCAAAATAGGTGTATGTGTCTGCATTGTATAGTTTGACGTTGAAGCTATAACCATGCTCGGTCTTCAAGTAAACTCTTTTTACCTCCATAGTTTCGTTAGGACTGAAACCTATCTTATCCAAGACAAAAATTCTTGCATGGCAGGGGATACGCTAGTAGAATAGTGAAAAATTAAAATTAAAAGTTGAAGCAAATGAAGCATAAGTCATGCTTAATTACGAAAAAAGACTTGTCGTTTTGACTTACTGTATCCACTTCGAAGTTCTCATCCAGCTTGATGTTGAAGCGTCTATCATCAACTAGAAAATTTCTGCCGCACAGGCCACGCTGGTCTTCGCAGTATTCGCACATAATGAAATCGTGTTCGTCGTCAGACGACATTCCTATGTTCATAGGTGAAATATTAAACAATTATTAGTTCTATTAATTCAACTAATTCTGTTAATTCAACTAGTTCAACTAATTAATTCAACTAAGCACTTACGAAAAATATACCTAAATAAAGTAGCTCAACTAATTCAACTAACTAGTTCAACTAATTAATTCAACTAAACTAGTTCTATTAATTTTTTTACTAAAAATAAGGTAGCTATTTCTATATAATAAAATGTTAATTAGATAACCAAATCTCATATAACTAAATTAAATATATATCTAACATATAATTTATATCTAATTCATCTAACATTTGACATTAATATCTAAGATATGTTCATATATAGGTGAAACATTAAACACTTACTAGTTCTATTAATTCAACTAAGCATTTACTAAAAATAAACTAGTTCTATTAATTTCTTACTAAAATAAAGTAGGTAGTTCTATATAGTA
>NC_041392.1:18607811-18608723 GCF_002162155.2 Triticum dicoccoides
CGCGCGCGACGACGGGGACGGGGACGGCCGGGGCGCGCGACGCCGGGGACGGCCGGGGCGCGACGACGGCGACGGGGATGGGGCGCGATACGGGGCGGGGGCGGGGGCGGCGACAAAGACGAACAGGATCTAACTGAAAATTTTCGTAAGTGTTGTATATATAGGAGAGGCTTTTAGTACCGGTTGGAGCCACCAACCGGTACTAAAGGTGGTGCGCTGTCACCCACGGTGCACAAAGTTTAGTCCCACCTCACCGAGCGAAGGGCAGCCGCACTGGTTTATAAACCCAACCGCGGCTGCTCCTTCGAACTCCTCTATATAGAAGGCTTCTGGGCCTAACTATGGTGTGCTGTCCTGTGAGCCTGCCGGACCTCCTGGGCCTGAATTTGCACGCCCTAGGTCTGGCAGGCCCACTGGGCAGCGCCTCAACAATTTTTTTATAGTTTTTTTCTGCATTATTTATTTTCTTCTATTTATTTTTGAGTAATTTTTTATTTAGTTTTTTCTTTTCTGCATTATTTATTTTCTTCTATTTATTTTCTCGTCCGAAACCCTGATACTCCGACAGACATTGTCCAGTTTGTACACGAAGTGCATCCAGTTTTTGCCGTGACCCTCTCTACTCTTACGCACATGCCATGCGGGTGAAATGATGAAACCATGCCAAAATTCAACATTTTCAGAGTTCATTTTGTAGTGATTTTCAATTTCACGGTCATTTAGCTCTCTAAACAATTCGGTAAATGACTGAAAAACATCAAATAATGTCAGAACGTGTTGGAAATTGATTACGCCGCTTTGAATGATGCATATTGAACGCAAAAGAAGTCAAGAGTTCAAATAAGTATAAAAAACATTGAAGTGCCCGTGTAACGGATGAGTTCTCGTCCGAAACCCTGATACTCCGAAAGA
>NC_041392.1:18608939-18616601 GCF_002162155.2 Triticum dicoccoides
AAATTTCAACATTTTCAGAGTTCATTTTGTAGTGATTTTCAATTTCACGGTCATTTAGCTCTTTAAACAATTCGGTAAATGACTGAAAAACAGCAAATGATGTCAGAACGTGTTGGAAATTGATGACGTCACTTTGAATGCTGCATACTGAACACAAAAGAAGTCGGGAGTTCAAATAAGTATAAAAAACATTGAAGTGCCCGTGTAACAGATGAGTTCTCGTCCGAAACCTTGATACTCCGAAAGACATTGTACACAAAGTGCGTCCAGTTTTTGCCGTGACCCTCTCTACTCTTTCGCACATGCTATGCGGGTGAAATGATGATACCATGCCAAATTTTAACATTTTCACAGTTCATTTTGTAGTGATTTTCAATTTCACGGTCATTTAGCTCTCTAAACAATTCGGTAAATGACTGAAAAGAGCAAATGATGTCAGAACGTGTTGGAAATTGATGATGCCGCTTTGAAACACAAGAAGTCCGGAGTTCAAATAAGTTATTAAAAATAAAAAAGAGGTGCAATGCTGGTTAATTTGCTTCAAGCCTTTCGGAATAGTGTAGACTGCACTGCACATAGCTCAGTGCAATCTATGCTATTCCGAAAGGCTTGAAGCTAAGCAACGCGCAGGTGAGCATTGCGCCTCTTCGTCATTGTCTTTGCAATCACGGCTTATAAACCGCTCATACTGCCCCTCCCTTGGCGAGGTGGGACTAAAAATCATCTTACTAAGAAACTCTAGTACCGGTTCATGCCATGAACCGGTACTAAAGGTCTTTGTGGGGCCCCGGCCTGACCACAGCCTGACACAGCCTCATTAGTACCGTTTCATGGCAGCCTAGCCATTGGAACCGACACTAATGGTCACATTAGTGCCGACTCAAATTCAAACCGGCACTAATGTGCTTCACATTTGACCCTTTTTCTACTAGTGTGGTTTAGTTGATTTGGATCACGTGATCATTTAGATGACTAGAGGGATGTCTATCTAAGTGGGAGTTCTTAAGTAATATGATTAATTGAACTTTAATTTATCATGAACTTAGTCCTGGTAGTATTAGCATATCTATGTTGTAGATCAATTGCTCGCGTTTAGCTCCCCTGTTTTATTTTTGATATGTCCCTAGAGAAAAATAAGTTGAAAGATGTTAGTAGCAAAGATGCGGACTAGCTCCGTGATCTGAGGATTATGCTCATTGCTGCATAGAAGTATTATGTCCTTGATGCACCTCTAGGTGATAGAACTATTGCAGGAGCAGATGCAGACGTTTTGAACGTTTTGACAAAAGCTCGGTATGATAACTACTTGATAGTTTAGTGCACCATGCTTTCCGGCTTAGAACCGGGACTTCAAAAATGTTTTGAACACCATAGAGCATATAAGATGTTCCAAGAGTTGAAATTGGTATTTCATACTCATGCCCGTGTCGAGAGGTATGAGACCTCTGACATTACTTTGCCTACAAGATGGAGGAGAATAGCTCAACCAGTAAGCATGTGCTCAGATTGTCTGAGTACTACAATCACTTGAATCAAGTGGGAGTTAATCTTCCAGATAAGATAGTGATTGACAGAGTTATCTAGTCACTATCACCAAGTTGCTAGAACTTCGTGATGAACTATAATATGCAAGGGATAACGGAAGCGATTCCCAAGCTCTTCGTGATACTGAAATCGACGAAGGTAGAAATCAAGAAAAGCATCAAGTGTTGATGGTTAACAAGACCACTAGTTTCAAGAAAAGGGCAAAGGGAAGAAGGGGAACTTCAAGAAGAACGGCAAGCGAGTTGCTGCTCAAGTGAAGAAGCCCAAGTCTGGACCTAAACCTGAGACTAAGTGCTTTTACTGCAAAGGGACTAGTCACTGGAAGCGGAACTTCCCCAAGTATTTGGCGGATAAGAAGGATGGCAAAGTGAACAAAGGTATATTGGATATACATGTTATTGATGTGTACTTTACTAGTGTTTATAGCAACCCCTCAGCATTTGATACTAGTTCAGTTGCTAAGAGTAGTAACTTGAAACGGGAGTTGCAGAATGAACAGAGACTAGTTAAGGGTGAAGTAATGATGTGTGTTGGAAGTAGTTCCAAGAATGATATGATCATCATCGCACACTCCCTATACTTTCGGGATTAGTGTTGAACTTAAATAAGTGTTATTTGGTGTTTGCGTTGAGCATGAATATGATTTGATCATGTTTATTGCAATACGGTTGTTCATTTAAGTTAGAGAATAATTGTTATTCTGTTTACATGAATAAAACCTTCTATGGTTATACACCCAATGAAAATGGTTTGTTGAATCTCGATCGTAGTGATACACATATTCATAATATTGAAGCCAAAAGATGCAAAGTTAATAATGATAGTGCAACTTATTTGTGGCACTGCCGTTTAGGTCATATTGGTGTAAAGCGCATGAAGAAAATCCATGTTGATGGGCTTTTGGAATCACTTGATTATGAATCAGTTGATGCTTGCGAACCATGTCTCATGGGAAAACATGACTAAGACTCCATTCTCCATAACAATGGAGCGAGCAACTGACTTATTGGATATAATACATACTGATGTATGAGGTCCGATGAGTGTTGAGGCTCGCGGCGGGTATCGTTATTTTCTGACCTTCACAGATGATTTGAGCAGATATGGGTATATCTACTTGAAGAAACATAAGTCTGAAACATTTGAAAAGTTCAAAGAATTTAAGAGTCAAGTGGAAAATCATCGTAACAAGAAAATAAAGTTTCTACAATCTGGTTGCAGAGGCGAATGTTTGAGTTACGAGTTTGGTCTTCAATTAAAACAATGTGGAATAGTTTCGCAACTCATGCCACCTGGAACACCATAGCTTAATGGTGTGTCTGAACATCGTAATCGCACTTTACTAGATATGGTGCAATCTATGACGTCTCTTACTGATTTACCGCTATCGTTTTGGGGTTATGCATTAGAGACAGTTGCATTCGCGTTAAATAGGGCACCATCTAAATCCGTTGAGATGACACCGTATGAACTATGGTTTGGCAAGAAACCAAAACTGTCATTTCTTGAAGTTTGGGGTTACGATGCTTATGTGAAAAAGTTTCAAACTGATAAGCTCGAACCCAAATCGGAGTAGTGCGTCTTCATAGGATACCCAAAAGAACCTGTTGGGTACACCTTCTATCACAGATCCGAAGGCAAGATATTTTGTTGCTAAAAGTGGATCGTTTCTAGAGAAGAAGTTTCTCTCGAAATAAGTGGGTGGGAGGAATGTAGAAATTGACAAGGTAATTGTACCTTCTCCCGAATTGGAAAGTAGTTCATCACAGAAATCAGTTCTAGTGATCTCTACACCAATTAGTGAGGAAGCTAATGATGGTGATCATGAAACTTCAGATCAAGTTACTACCGAACCTCGTAGGACAACCAGAGTATGGTCTGCACCAGAGTGGTACGGTAATCCTTTCTGGAAGTCATGTTACTTGACCATGACGAACCTACGAACTATGAGGAAGCGATGATGAGCCCAGATTCCGCAAAATGACTTGAGGCCATGAAATCTGAGACGGGATCCATATATGAGAACAAAGTGTGGACTTTGATTGACTTGCCTGATGATCAGTGAGTCATTAAGAATAAATGGATCTTCAAGAGGAAGACGGACACTGATAGTAGTGTTACTGTATACAAAGCTCGACTTGTTGCAAAAGGTTTTCGACAAGTTCAAGGGGTTGACTATGATGAGACTTTCTCATCCGTAGCGATGCTTAAGTCTGTCCGAATCATGTTAGCAGTTGCCGCATTTTATGAAATCTGGCAAATGGATGTCAAAACTACATTCCTTAATGGAATTCTTAAAGAAGAGTTGTATATGATGCAATCAGAAGGTTTTGTCGATCCTAAAGGTGCTAACAAAGTGAGCAAGCTCCAACGATCCATCTATGGACCGGTGCAAGCATCTCAGAGTTGGAATATATATGCTTTGATAAAGTGATCAAAACATATGGTGTTATACAGACTTGCGGTAAAGCCTGTATTTACAAGAAAGTGAGTCGGAGCACAACAGCATTTCTGATAAGTATATGTGAATGACATATTGTTGATTGGAAATAATGTAGAATTTTCTGGAAAGCATAAAGGAGTGTTTGAAAGGAATTTTTCAAAGGAAGACCTCGGTGTAGCTACTTACATAATAAGCATCAAGATCTATAGAGATAGATCAAGACGCTTGATATATTTTCAATAAGTACATACCTTGACAAGATTTTGAAGTAGTTCAAAATAGAACAGTCAAAGAAGGAGTTCTTGCCTGTGTTGCAAGGTGTGAACTTGAGTAAAGACTCAAAACCCGACAACTGCAGAAAATAGAAAGAGCATGAAAAGCCATTCCCTATGCCTCAGTCATAGGTTCTATAAAGTATGCTATGCTGTGTACCAGACCTATTGTGTACCTCACCATAAGTTTGGCAAGAGGGTACAATAGTGATCCAGGAGTAGATCACTGGACAGCGGTCAAAAATATCCTTAGTGGAATAAGGAAATGTTTCTCGGTTATGGAGGTGACGAAGAGTTACGTCGATGCAAGCTTTGACACCGATCTGGATGACTCTAAGTCTCGATCTAGATACATATTGAAAGTGGGAGCAATTAGCTAGAGTGGCTCCATGCAAACCATTGTAGACATAGAAAATTTCCAAAATACATACGGCTCTGAATGTGGCAGACTCATTGACTAAATTTCTCTCACAAGCAAAACATGATCACTCTTTGGGTGTTAATCACATAGCGACGTGAACTAGATTATCGACTCTAGTAAACCCTTTGGGTGTTAGTCACATGGAGATGTGAACTAATCACATAAAGATGTGAACTATTGATGTTAAATCACATGACGATGTGAACTAGATTATTGACTCTAGTGCAAGTGGGAGACTGAAGGAAATATGCCCTAGAGGCAATAATAAAGTTATTATTTATTTCCTTATATCATGATAAATGTTTATTATTCATGCTAGAATTGTATTAACCGGAAACATGATACATGTGTGAATACATAGACAAACTGAGTGTCACTAGTATGCCTCTACTTGACTAGCTCGTTGCTCAAAGATGGTTATGTTTCCTAGCCATAGACAAAGAGTTGTCATTTGATTAATGGGATCACATCATTAGGAGAATGATTTGATTGACTTGACCCATTCCGTTAGCTTAGCACTTGATTGTTTAGTTTGTTGCTATTGCTTTCTTCATGACTTATACATGTTCCTATGACTATGAGATTATGCAACTCCCATTTACCAGAGGAACACTTTGTGTGCTACCAAACGTCACAATGTAACTGGGTGATTATAAAGGTGCTCTACAGGTGTCTCCGAAGGTACTTGTTGGGTTGGCGTATTTCGAGATTAGGATTTGTCACTCCGATTATCGGAGAGGTATCTCTGGGCCCACTCGGTAATACACATCAGTTAATCCTTGCAAGCATTGCAACTAATGAGTTAGTTGTGGGATGGTGTGTTACGTAACGAGTAAAGAGACTTGCCAGTAACGAGATTGAACTAGGTATTGAGATACCGACGATCGAATCTTGGGCAAGTAACATACCGATGACAAAGGGAACAACGTATGTTGTAATATGGTTTGACTGATAAAGATCTTCATAGAATATGTAGGAGCCAATATGAGCATCCAGGTTCCGCTATTGGTTATTGACTGGAGACATGTCTCGGTCATGTCTACATAGTTCTCGAACCCGTAGGGTCCGCACGCTTAAAGTTCGATGACGGTTATATTATGAGTTTATGGTTTTTGATGTACCGAGGGTAGTTCGGAGTCCCGGATGTGATCATGGACATGACGAGGAGTCTCGAAATGTTCGAGACGTAAAGATCGATATATTGGACGACTATATTTGGATACCGGAATGGTTTCGGGTGAGATCGGGATAATACCGAAGCACCGGGAGGTTATCGGAACCCCCGGGAGGTATATGGGCCTTGATGGGCTTTAGTGGAAAGGTGGGGAAAGGACCAAGGGAGGGGGCGCCCCCCCCCCCCCAAGCCCAATCCGAATTGGGAGGGGGTCGGGCCCCCCTTTCCTTCCTCCCTCGTTCCTCTTCCTACCATCTCCCTCTCCACATAGGAAAAGGAAGAGTCCTACTCACGGTGGGAGTAGGACTCCCCCCTTGGGCGCGCCTCCTCCCCTTGGCCGGCCCTCTCCTCCCCTCCTTTATATACGAAGGAGAGGGGCACCCCATAGACAAAACAATTGATCTCTTGGATCTTTTGGCCGTGTGCGGTGCCCCTCTCCACCATAGTCCACCTCGATAATATCGTAGCGGTGCTTAGGCGAAGCCCTGCAACGGTAGAACATCAACATCATCACCACACCGTTGTGCTGACTCTCTCCCTCAAAACTCGGCTGGATCGGAGTTCGAGGGACGTCATCGAGTTGAACGTGTGCAGAACTCGGAGGTGTCGTGCGTTCGGTACTTGATCGGTCGGATCATGAAGACGTACGACTACATCAACCGCGTTGTGCTAACGCTTCCGCTTTCGGTCTATGAGGGTATGTGGACACACTCTCCCCTCTTGTTGCTACGCATCACCATGATCTTGCGTGTGCGTAGGAGAATTTTTTGAAATTACTACGTTCCGCAACACCACCTAGGTGTGAGGAACTTTTTCTTTCTTGAAGTTAAAATTAAATAAAAGCTCTTGTCGACGAGCTGCAACCTAATAATACAACAAACGATGGAGGAACTCTAGTAGTATATCTTGCAAAAAAGGTTATATATTACAATATGTCATCATCCTATGAATTGGGAGGTGAGATGATCAATAGTTATGTTCAGAAAATATTGGTGCTTTCACGTTAAGCTAGTAATTTATTTGTTTGATTCAGCCATACTCCATTTCACACGTGCTTCTCAGCGATTTCTATACTTGAATTACAAATATGTCACACCGGGA
The DNA here is from genome assembly GCF_002162155.2 of Triticum dicoccoides. Taxonomy (NCBI): domain Eukaryota; kingdom Viridiplantae; phylum Streptophyta; class Magnoliopsida; order Poales; family Poaceae; genus Triticum; species Triticum dicoccoides. Next base: position 18,615,896 of record NC_041392.1, read on the forward strand.
TATATTGTCCTCGTGTGAATCATAAGAAACAATTGAGGATTACACGGGTATAATAGCATAGGAGACTCACATGTGCTTGGGACCTTTTTCGTGCTTCTTGGTTGATTAAATTTAGAGCATTAATGCTTCCAAGATTGAGTCGCAATGGCTTGACAACACGCAATCCCGATGAATCTGCCCGGAAAGTCATGAGAATCACATCTTATTTGGTGCTTGCTAGATTCATTGCCTGTGTTCCGAATATGTCACTCTACGTGCCCCCAACTTGAATTTCTGATACATCCCATTCCCTATTGTATCATGCTATGTGACCGCCCATGCCATTCAATCCTCTTCTCATTGTTTCTCTTATCTCACACTTTTCCATTCTCCTCTGGTTTTCCTACCCACCATATGTTATCCCACTACATGGGGAATACACTAGTTATTTGTAGGAGGCAAGCAAATGACAAACGATGTGTGTGGCCAGTACATATATAATCATTGCTTCACCAAATGTCACATGCCAACTTTTGCGGTCGTTTAATTCCAATTTGGGTGGTGTAGTTGAAGACATTTTTAACACTCATGGTATATCTAGATGTTTCTACTAAACCATCATAAAAGAGCCGTCCTGAACTCTAGTTATTATATGTTTGTAGTGCTACCACTACTTTAGATACTACCGTGCTACAAATACAGCACGACACCTTGCTACTATCACAAG
>NC_041392.1:18617008-18621048 GCF_002162155.2 Triticum dicoccoides
AAGCAGCAAGTAGCAAGTTTTCTCTCAGTTAAGAATAAAGGTTTATCAAAACAATAGGAGCTTCTAAGCTACACAGGTCAACATCACCTGCACACAAAACATAAAAAAAAAATTGACGCCAACATAGCAAGAGAGTTGTTAAGCCCCTTGTCTTGCTCAATGTAAAACATAAGTGATAGAGATAGATACACTGGTGCAAAAAAGCCTAGCTGTATGTGGCAGAAATTGTCTTGCTGGCGTGAACATCGGACGCCACCAATATGGCGTCATTGTTAAAAAATAGTGATAGCGTTGGAGCCCTCGCCGGACGCGGACAACTGCCTCCAGTGGCTGCACGTGAAGCCGGCCAGCTCGGTGGTATACGTCTCCTTCGGCACGCTGACCAACTTCTTGCTGGCGGAGCTGCGCCAGCTCACCCGCGGCCTTGACCTCTCGGGCATGAATTTCCTGTGGGCGATCGGCGCCGAGGTGATCACCGGATCCATCGGGGGGTTGATGGAGAGCGGCGCCATACAAAAGAAGGCCAAAGACCTCGCTGTGAAGGCAAAGAGCGCCGTGGAGACGGGTGGGTCTTCATACGACGCCGTTGGCCGGCTGATGGATGAATTGACGGCTCGCCGGAGTTCCGCCAAGGTTAAAGTTAAAGAAGCTAGCTGATCGATCACATGGCTCGTTTCGCATGCACAAGAGTTCGCTTTTGGCTGATCAATCACAATGTCCCTTCTTGCATTGGCCGACACTAGGCGTCATGCGGATGATCCCGCGGCCGGGTCGCCGCCCACTCGATCGTCCAGGCAGCCCATCTTATAAGCCGTTCGATGCACCCAAGTCAGCTTGTTCAATTCATTTTGTTCGCGGCTGCTGGTCACACGTGTTGCTTGCACACGTCCATCTCCACGCACTGGTTAATATCACGTGCAGCGACTTCACAATTCCACAGACCCTAGCTGGTCTATGCTCTTCAAGTATCAGCAAGTCATCCATTGCCTCAAAAGAAAAAAGTAATTCATCGACACGGGCGGCGGAGTGGCTGCTGCATACGAGGGTAGAGTGGTAGACGTGTTGCAAAGACATTACGATGATGTCGTGAGGGATGGTCCAACTGTTGCGGGTGTAGTTTGAGGGCAGCTCCAAAGCTACGGCCTGATGCGACAAAAGCCCGGCCGCTTCAAAGATGTTGCGACGACGTGCTTCGACGACCCGTGGTGGGTGCTTCGACAGCCACGGCGATGCTACGACGGCAACCTAGCTGCTTCGATGATGTTGCAATGGCATGCTTCGGCGGCCATGATGGTTTCTTCGCCAACCGCGGCCATGCTACGACGACAACCTGGTTGCTTCGTTGATGTTGTGCGGCATGCTTCGACGGTCACGGCGAGTGCTTCGACAGCCATGACGATGCTACGACTGCAAGTCGGCTGCTTCGATGATGTTGTGATGGCATGCTTCGATGGTCGTGACGGCTTCTTTGACAGTTGCGGACTGTGGTGATGCTATGATGGCAACCCAGCTGCTTGGATGATGTTTAGCGGCATGCTTCGGCGGCAACGATGGGTGCTTCGACAACCACGACGATGCTACGATTGCAACTCAGCTACTTCGATGATGTTGCGATGGCATGCTTCAACGGCCGCGACGACTTCTTCGATAACCGCGGCCATGCTACGATGGCAACCCGGTTGCTTCGATGATGTTGCGCGGCATGCTTCGACGGTCATGGCAAGTGCTTCGACAGCCAAAACGATGCTACGACAGCAATCCCACTGCTTCAATGATGTTTGCGATGGCATGCTTCGACAACCGCACCGATGTTGTGATGAACCGCGATGGCGGCGTGCTTGGAACAGTTGCGGCAAGGCTACGACGGTGTGCTTCGATGACTGCGGTGATGCTCTGACGAGGGCACAATTGCTTCGGCAATGCTGCGACGACATGCTTCCCGGTCATGGCAGTGCTGCGACGGTGGCATGCCTGTTTCAACGATTCTGCGGCGATAGACGGGCTGCCCCGATGCTGCTGTGATGGTATATATGCTTCGATGACCACAACAGTGGTGGAGGCGTCAAGGACGCTACCGTAAGCATTGCTATATCCAAACAATCATGACTCCATGTACTTGCTAGAATGCTAGTATCAAATCCAACAAACACCCACACTCAACATCAAGAATGTGGTGTTCTCGAATCCTCCTTATGGTTAAGTACTACGAATGAAGTGTAAGTAAAAAACAAGAAATTGTCAAACAGTCACAGCCCACTCAGTTTTAGGCGTCACGATAGGTTTGCTTTCTAGTGGGGAACAGAAAGATGCTTTGCGCCACAGGATGTGCGCGATTGCATGGCGCTGGACACAGATGATAAAGCCAATAATCATCCGATTGTTTTTAATTATTTTCCTTCTTGCATCTCTACTTCTTTTCTCATATTTCATGTTTTTAACTCATCAAACCACCTCTTCAGGTTTGCTCCTTGAATTTTGAGTTAAACACATTAGCACGTGGTCCTTCTCCCAAATTTAACTCCCAAATCACAAATTTGCACAAAATCTTTTCAAACAGCTTCATTGGTTAGTCTCAAGACTTGGATGAGAATCCTTGTCCTTGTCGTCTTTGGCTGGACATGACGACAGCGTCATAAGGGCGTTGTATCCCTTCTTAAATGCATTTTTGCGGAAGAGGTTTATTTTGTCGTAGCTGTTCAATTTTTGTAATTGTTCTACCATAGTTGTTCATGTTTTATACACTTGTTGATGTTTTTGTCCACCTTGCATTAACTTAATAAAGATGAATGTGTGCATCACAATGACGCATACACCGAATGTTCAACCTCCTTATTGAGAAAAGATGAAGAAAAACTTAGTGCGCAATAGTGTGTAACACCGTTGAACTGAATTTAAAAATACCCAAACTAACCTGAATTAACACTTGATAAAAATATCTACCACTCTAAGGAGATCTTGATCATCTCTTTGCCCGTGCCGAACCCGGTGCCTAGGCTACGTTGTTGTCCTCTTACATGGTGCGACCTCAATGATGTGGACTCATAGCCGACTTTGTTGAGCCCACGGAACAATTCCGTTTGTGCCCTCTTCATTTTCGTGTGCACAATGCAGGGCGATGGTGTCCTCGTGTGCGGCATCCACAAATGCATTGATTGTCAAGTGCTCCTCGACCACGAGATGGAGGTTACATGGATGGCGGTGAACGTGGTCTCATTGGTGCACTATGTCATGAGTTGACCTTCACGACATGGTGCTCCCCGAGCTCCTGCTCCTCCCCCACCTCAAGCTCATGCTCAACTAGCTCCCACCGATCGAGCTACATCTCTTCCTCCTACTCCTCATAGATGACAAGGACAACAGCGACAAGCTCCACTTTCGCTGCAAGCGACGGGCGGGTAGTCGATCTGAGGAGTGAACATAGTGCTCGGAGGTCAATTTAGCCAGCAACGATGGCTAGGGTTTGAAGAGCTAATGGGGGTGGAGGACGACTTTATGACCCCCTCCCCCCTCATTTTGCTATTTTTTTTAACTTCCCTTTTTCCCCTTCTATGATGTTTTCATCGATTTACTTTTTTAAAGCTTGCATGTATCTTTTATAAATGTATGTACATTTATCAGCATGAACAGTTTTTAAAATGTATTAACTTAAACAAACATGAATTTGATTAATACATGGATCTGACTTTTGTACATTATTTAAATTGGATTTTCGTAATTCTTTTTCCTACAAATCTATTAAAAATGCATTCTCAAAAAATTAATAAATTCAAAATATAAAGAGTTAGATAATATTCAGGCATGCAATAGGAGGCTAAAATCCTATTCTAGGCTCATTGCATGGAATAGTTGAAGAATCGTGTGCCCCCACCTCATCTCTTGGACGGCCCAAGTCCGGGTGTTTGTTAGTTGTTTGCTCGTTTTTTCTTCATGTGTGCCTACCTATTATTATTTTTCATAACCTAAAAAACCTATTATTATTTTTCATTTCCTTTCTTTTGCTTATTCCTTTCTAACAATTTTTTTGTTCTTGTCTGATTTCC
>NC_041392.1:18621347-18625706 GCF_002162155.2 Triticum dicoccoides
ATCAAAAAAATTATAACACATCCCTCAAAAAAATTATAACACAAGATGAACGTTCTACAAATACATGACAACCATTTTTCAGATACATGATTAATATGTTTTAAATATGGAACGAACGTCTATATTTTTCTTTCCAATTATATAATTTTCTATTTTTGAAACATAATTTTACATTTTTAATAAATATATAAAAAACACTCCAACGAAAAAGAAGCTCAAACCGTACATGGGCCCGGCCCAGATGCGTGATAAACTGAGAAAAGAAAAGGCCGACGTCAGGACTGCTGAACAAATGAGAGCCCTTAAAAACTCTCTGCTCCAGCCGAGACAGAAAGCCCAAGTGCGGTGCGGAGTACCCACGCCGCCATGGCCGCCGGACAGCCGCAGCTGCTCGCCGGCGTCGGCGACCGGGGCTCCTCATCCTCCTCCTCCTCCCACCCGCCGCCACCGCCTCCGCCCAAGATCCTCCTCGCGAAGCCGCCTCTGCCGCCCCCCTCGTCCTCCGGCGCCGACGACGAGGGCGCTGGCAACGGCGGTTAATTCAAGAGCAGCCATGGATGAATTGGTGCTACGTTAACCGCATTTAATAGTGAACAGAATTGGTGTGGTCAGTGGAAGAGTATGAATTAACACTGTGAGCAGACGCTAGCATCGACATGAGACATGCATGCAAACTTTGTCGAATAATACTGTAACAGGGAGGCTCTTCCCGGCTCCATTATTAGAACGAAACCACATCATCCATAAATCAGCTCAAGCGAGCAGTTCAATCATTCAAGAAAAGTAACATGGCAAACGTGGTACTCCCTCCGTAAAGAAATACAAGAGCGTTTACAGATGAAGTACAGAACAGGCAAACGTAAAAGGAAACACAAAACGTACATACTGTACAACGAATGCAACACGCAGATACGTTGATCGCTCTGCCAGTTGACCCATTTCAATCAAGGACACATACTGTACCTTGTCGGCACCAGCATGAGTGGTGTCTTCTTTCGGAAAGTCAGCGCCCCTGCCTCCTCCATGTTGACATCCTCACAGCTCACCCCATCAGGGAGCTCCCAGTTGAAGCAGTAGAGCATATTGGCCAAGATGAACTCGACGTTAGCCACGCCCATGGCCAATCCCGGGCAGATCCGTCGTCCCGACCCAAACGGCAAAAGCTCGAAATGCGCCCCATTGAAGTCAACATCCTTGTCCTGAAACCTTTCTGGGCGAAATTCCTCCGAATCATCATTCCACGCGCCTGGGTCCCTACCGATAGCCCATGCGTTCACGATGATCTTTGTCTTGGCTGGGATGTCGTATCCTGCGACCTGAATCCGCCCCGTGGTCTCCCTCGGGACGAGCAACGTCGCCGGGGGATGCAGCCGCAGCGTCTCCTTCACCACCATCTTCAGGTATTTGAGCTTGGGCATGTCGTCGTGCTGCAGGAGCTCTGTCTTGCCTCCGATGGCCCTGATTTCATCTTGTACCTTGCCGAGTAACCTTGGCTGCCGAATTAGCTCCGCCATTGCCCAGTTTATTGTCACTGAGCTAGTGTGATTGCCACCGACGAAAGTGTTCTGAAACATTGGCAATTGGCATGTGATGAACTAATTGCTCCATCCATTCCTTTATACAAGGCCACAAACTTATATTACAGATATAAAGATAAAATCTAATGATTGCTTTGCAAACCAACTTTTCTTTTTGTTAACCCGAATCATTAATACGCCGCATGCATGCAAGAAAGGAACGAGAAGAAAGTAACTAGGTGCATTATAACTATATGCATGCAAGTACTAAACAAGTTGCTAATAGAAAAAAACATCTTTAATTTTTGCCTCGATTACTGTTGATGGCCCTATATAGATGCAAAATGTCTTTCTCATAGTGAGGAAATGGAGAGAGTATTTATTTACCAAACATTTTGGTACATTCAATTCGAGTATATGTAATGATGAGGTTAAATAATTACCATGAGGATGGCCTTGGCATGTTCCCTTGTGAAGCTGTTGGTGGCTCCTGCAGGATTTTTCCAAAGGTCCACGAGCTCTTGCACGAGTACAGATGCGCACTCGTCATCGGGCTGCCTTCTGCGGCTGGGATCGTCGTCGATGCACTGGTCGATGACTTGTTCAAAGAAGGCATCAATCTTCTTGAAGATCCTCTCTCGGCGGGACTTAATGCCCGTAACTTTGTCGACGAGGCGACCAACGCTGTTGGGGAAGAAGTCCTCGACAGAGAAGCCGCTCAGCATGTCCATGGTCTCGTTCAGCACGGGAACAAACTGCCCCTTGAACTGCTCCGCCGCGTAGTTTTCGCCAAAGGCGAAAGAGCCGATGATCCCGTCCAGCGTGGCAAAGATGTGGTCGGCGACTGCCACTGGCTTTCGACCGGTGTTGGTGAGGTTCTTCACAAGATTTCCCATCTAGTCACGGACAAGTATAATCCAGCAACTCAGTGTCATCTATCAAGTTAGCCTTATGAAAAAGAACATTTTTCACTGGTTCAGTTCTATATGTAGAAAATCTCATAGTCTGTGTTGCACAAGATAATATATCGCAAATACAGACTCATGAATATGCATCCGTGGGTTGTTGGGAACTTCTCATTCATTGAGTTGCGCAAATATATACAGACAAAACTCTTTATATGTTGTGACTCTATGGACACAGCAATCACAGTTCACAGCCACTCGCTGTGTGTGGGGATACCAGCTACGGGTAGACAAAATGTTTCCCTCTATTATTTTCTTCATTTTCAATTGGTTTTCCTTTATTCCCTTTTTCGTTGTGTAGGATTGCAGGATTCTTGTTAGAGTCAAATATATACCAGTGGTAAATGAAGTTGCGGGTGATGGCTAATTTGGTTTCTGAAGTGTACTGTGAACCGGGCCAAAACTTGTATGACTGCAAATACAATTCTAGTTACATACTCTCTCCATTCCAAAATCTATAGTTCGGAAGTAAAACGATCGTATTTCACACAAAAGAAGAGTAAAACTATCGTATGGTTGACGAAGTTTTTTGAAAAAAATAATATCAACAACTACATTACAAAATAGGACTATTAGATCTACACTGAAATATGTTTTCATATTTCATCTGTTTAGTATTGTATACACTAACTGCTTTTTGTATAAATTTGGGAAAATTTTACAAAGTTTGACTTCTGAAAAGTTTTATACACCTTGTTTTATGGAACAGGGGGAGTAGAATAAGTTTTATTAGGCCTCTTCCAATGCAAAGGTGATACGGTGCTAAGAACATTAAATGGTTTTAGCAACTCAATTCCTCAATGTATAGGTGTTTAGCTTTTTGTTGCTAAGCTTCCTTCATTTAATTTAGTTGCAGACTCGGAATAACGTTTTCACGTAGCTACATGTGTTTAGCATCATTTTTTTCCAAACTCACCAAACTACTCTATGTATTTATAATTGACTTGCCACATCAGATGTTATGTCTACTTGGCAGACTTGGCAGCCTTGACTTTTCATAAGCACGGTATTAAATGCAGTGCATGTCAGTGAGCAAATTAGTGACTATTAAGATTGATGTATGATATGCAATCAATGATATCAATGAACAGGACTTTTAGATTAATAGGGAGTATGCTTCATGTTGGACCTAGCAGTGGCTTCATGACAGTTCTTATTATTCGGAATTGCTATTTCACATTTAGGTGTCATATACTTATCTCACATCTAACACCTTCACCACATGATCAAAAATTTAATTTTCGTGAAAATATATTGATCGCCGCCTGATTTTTCCTTCCGCGTTTACTTCTTATGTTGTTTGATCTGCTGCAGTTTTTGCTGGGCTGTTTTCACGTGCCTGCGGGGCTTACGTGTTGGACCTTGGCTTTGTCCACGAGAGAGTGGGAATTAAGAGAGAAAGAGTAAAGGGGAGTGTCTTTGACTCATTAGTTCTTGTCCATTCACCTAAAAAGAATAGTTCTTGTCCCCTTGTTCTTTTTTTATTATTCTTTTATTTTTTTCAAGTCAACTGTTTTTGCGTATATAATGGTGTTGTGAACGAAAGCTACATGTTCACCATTTAATTGATGAACTTTTTTCCATGAATTCATGACCGAAAGCTACATGTTGACTGTAGATTTTTTGTTTTTTCATATATATATATATATATATATATATATATATATATATATATATCCCTGTTCAATAATTCGTCCGATTAACCAGTTAACTTGCCGATTAATCCCTGCTCATAGGGTCACCGAGTAGCCGATAAACCAAAAAATCATCCGATTAATTGATTAAATGGCCGATTAACTTGCCGATTAGCCGATTAATCCCCTACTCGTTAGCCAACCGAGCAGCACCAGTTAACGATTTCCTCAACAATGATATAT
>NC_041392.1:18626482-18640576 GCF_002162155.2 Triticum dicoccoides
TTTTACTTTCTCTGTGTCCATTTCCTTTTTTATTTTGCTTTTTTCCTTCTTCATTAAATTTTTGTTTTAAATTCATGAGTTTTTCTAATAACTTTAGCGATGTCTCATCTAAGTTCTTGATCGTTCGACATGTTCTCTTAAATGTTGTGCTAGTTGTAACTACACCCTCAACATGCAAACGGTCAACTTGTTTTTCTAGTTGGAAGCCCACCTTCGATATGCAACTCAAGGGGCGACCCATTTTTGTCCCAAGTTGCAGCTCCACACCTGACCTGCAATTTGGGGGTTCCAGTTGCAAAACTCCACCCCGACATGCAATTTGAGATTCCGAGTTGCAAGTCCATCCTCGATACGCAACTGTGGTCCGACCATTTTTATTCTAGTTGCAAGTCCATCCTTGACACGCAGCTTGGGTTCGAACTCTTTTTTATCTCAGTTGCAAATTGACCTTCCACATGCAATTAGGGTGTCATGTCATTTTTCTTGTCCCGGTTGCAAATCCACCCTGAGCTCATGGTTTGTTGTTATCCCAGTTACAAGTCCATCCTCAACTCGCAACTAGCCCAGTAGTTTGTTTTATCCCAGTTGCAAGCCCACCCTCTACTCGCAACTGGGCATGTGTTTTTGTCTTTGATCTTAGTTATAAGTCCACCCTTGACTCGCAACTGTGATCGGAGTTTGTTTCATCCCAATTTCAAGTCTAGCCTTGGCTCGTAACTAGCTCCTAGGTCGTAGTTGTCCTAATTACAAGTTCACCCTCAACTCGCAACTAGGCACTTAGTTGTCCCAATTGCAATTCAACCACCGACTCGCAACTGGGCCAGGCCCTTTTTTATCCTAGTTGTAGGTCAACCATCGATACACAACTGGGCCTGACTTTTGTCTGTAGTTGCAGGTCCACCATCGACTCACAACTAGGGTTGACCTTTTTTATTCTCATTTGCAAGTCAACTATCGACTCGCAACTGAGTCTGGTCCTTTTTATACCAGTTCCAAGTTAACCATCAACACACAACTGAGACCTTTGATCTTGTTTTTGTCGTAGTTGTAAGTCAACCATCGACTAACAACTAGGCCTGACCATTTTTAACAAGTTGCAAGTTCACCATTGACATACAACGAGACCCTTTATTATTTTCTTTGCCTGAGTTACAAGTTCATCATCGACTCGCAATTGGCCCAGTTTTTTTGTCACAATTGCAATTCAACCATCGACTTGGTACTGGGCTCGACCTTTTTTTATCCCAGTTGCAAATCCTCCACCGACTCACAACTGGGCCAACTTTTTTTTCCTAGTTGCAAGTCCACCATTAACATGCCACTGGGCTATTTGATTATTTTTCTTTTTTCTTTTTTAAAAAGTGACAGATTTTGAAAAATGTTCAACGTCTTGCAAAAAAGTTGTTCTTTCTAAAAAAGAATTTCAATAGATGTACACATTTTCTAAATAATGTTCAGAATTAAAACTTCCAAAAATAATAAAAGCATTTTTTAATTATTTTTAGTTTTAAAAATTGGAATCAATTTTTTTCAGATTCAAAATATGTTCAAAAATTTAAAATTCATTATTTCTTCAAAAAATGATCACAATTTCCAGAAAATATTCGAAATAAAATGTATTTCCTTTTGAAAAAAATTGACGTTTCATAAAATCAGTTTTTTTAATGTCTGCACACAAGCTCGTCTCGTACCAGTGCCCTACAATCGTGCTCGCATGTGCATAGCTAACCTCAACCCAAGCACACAAGCAAACACCTTGTTGATCTACAATAGTGCGCATGTGTAGCCTTTTTTGTTTGAGCGGCCACAACCAAACTTTTCTGGGCGTGTAGTTGTACGTGAATCGTGGTAGCTTTCTTGTGCATAAACTGTTAAAAAAAACAAAGAAAGTAAATGAAGGGAGCCACAAAAGGACGATAAAGTCAACTTAGATGTGAGGTATTATCTCACATCTAGATGTGACATGATCAGACCATTTATTATTAATCTAAAAATTACGTACCCATCCAATCATATGCGTATGCAATTTAATAGTTGGAGGCCCATCCTTATCACCGAGATAAAATAACAAGAAAGTTATGTTTTAGCCTAACGAAAAGTTTGTGTATAATCCTAGACAAACTTGCAAGTTTGTGTACGTATGTCGGTACTTTTCATCGGCGGTGGTTGATGTTCTGTTGCGCTGGTTTTATAGGGCCTTAGCATGATGGCTTCCCTACTGTCAACTACAACAAGTTTTGTCCGGCTCCGGCGAGGGAGGGGCGATGAGAGCGGCGCGTCTCCGGCTCGCTTCAATGCTTGTAGTCGACGCTAGATGGTGTATGTATCTAGATATAATTTTTATTATTTCTTGTGTTTGTTGTACTGTCATGATTAGATCAAAAGTTTTCTCAAAGAAAAAGGATTAATCGGGAAAAATATGCTTCATGTTGGACATAGCCGTTGCTTCGTGACTGTTTTATTATTTAATCTAAAAGCTACGTGCCCATCCAAGCATGTGCGTATGCAATTAAAGAGTTGGAGGCCCATCCTTATCACCGAGATAAAATAACAAGAAAGTCCTGTTTTAGCCTAAGGGAAAGTTTGTATATAATCCAAGAACAACCTAAAAATAAATAACTCATAATTGCGTTCATTGTAGGCCGTTCTGACACTAATTAAGTTCTGGCCGCCCCATCATCTTTCCGTATACATAATTCAGTTCAGGTATGCCGAAATTTTCTGGAAATTTGGTTGCTGATTCAGAAATACTATAACCAAGCACGTACGCACCTGGGTATCGCGAGCGTAGCAAGCGGCCTGCACGCGGCGGCGGCTGAGCAGTTCGACGATGAAAAGCTTGCGCATGTCGCGGACGTAGTCGCTGTAGGGGGAGAAGGCGACGTCCTTGTAGCCGTACGACAGCAGACGCGGCCCGGCCGCGGGAGGCCGGCTGCAGCAGTCCGCATCGTGCGTCTTTAGAGCCTCCCGCGCGGCCTCCGGTGAGGACAGCACCACCGTCGGAACCGTGCCCAGGCGCAGCATCATGACCGGCCCGTGCCGCCTTGCGAGCGCCGACAGGCTCCGGTGGGGCAACGGGCCGATCTGATGGAGGTTGCCGACGACGGGCAGCTTCCAGGGCCCTGGTGGCAGCCTAAGGCCACCGGGCCTGTTCCGTCTCCGGTGTAGGAAGAGGAGGGAGATAAGTGGGAGAATGAATAGGAGGAGCTGCCATTGTTGGGGTAGGAGCTCTAGAAGCTGAGAATAGCGCCCCATTGTATTGTGTGTGGTGCTGCTTTGGATGAGGCCTAGGGGAGTTTAAGTAGGACTAGCTGGTACAACGACGGGGCACTTTAAAAAAAATGCAAGGACGGGACTTTTTTTCTGGAGGGAAACGACAGGACTTGATAAGAAGTAAAACCGTTTTTCACGAGAGGAAATACTCGAAGGAACAACCGTTGTATTTTACATTCATGCCCTCGGTTCGGTGCTTGTACTCGATTTTACCAAAATGGGCCTACTCAATTTTGCTCCTCTTTCGTTAGGGTATGTACAATGGTTGATAAGATAGTCTTATCTTAACTCTTGTATGTAATTTAGAGATGACAAAAACGTATGTCTACAATGGATTATATCTTAGCCTTATCTTCAATAACTAGCAATTCCTTAAAACATGGTGAGACAAATTGTACTAAGAGATCATCATTTGTCTTATCTTAAATAAGAGAAGACGGGTCTTTTCTTATGAGTTCTCTCTCCTTCACCTCATCATTTATCCTATGTGGCACTTCTGAGATAGCACCATTGTATATACCCTTAAATCACTGCTCAGTTTTATCCATTCCAACAGGTGAGAGTGCTTTGACCGTGATCTTTGTCCAAAATACCCCTTGGCCCGCATGTAAGTGTTCATCTTCTTCCTTTCCTTTTCGCAACCCTTCAAATACTCCACGATAATTTAAGAAAAATAAAGAGTTGTGCATGCTCCAGCCTCTATCCTCACATCATGGGCTCCATTTTTCAGTGAGACGGCCTAGGGTATTGGGCTGGTTTCTTTGACACGCTCAGGAGAGAATGGGACGTATGAAACGTGGCTTGAAAATTTTCAAATGTTTTTTGTACGTGCATATACATGTGTGTGTGTGTGTGTGTGTGTGTGTGTGTGTGTGTGTGTGTGTGTGTGTGTGTGTGTAAAATTTTATCAATATGTAGGTTGGTATGTTAAATGTCAGAAAAGAAAATTACATATTGGATATGCATACATACCGTATGATATATCGTATTATTGAACACAAATTAAAAAATAAACACCATTTTTATCCTTTTAAAATAAAGTGGTCCAATGCATTTTCAATTTGCCTGTGCCGACCTTCGTGTTTCCATCAAACATACACGAACCTAATCTTATATAATAAAGCATTAAGCTCCCTCAAAATGGAGTGTCCCGGAGAATCCAGGTTGTCGGTTGCATAGGGGCCCACTGTATATGCCTGGATTGCCTGGATCATTGGTTTTACCTCTTGGATTCATCTGCAGGTATTCATGATGGCTAGGTGGGTGTTTGTATATATATGTCGGTGTCCATGGGTCTTTTGTTGTTGGGATAAATCAATAAAGTTACTAAGAGCATCTCCAACGGCTCCCTTTTCGCCAATAATTTTTGTGATGATCATTAAAGAAAAATCCCAACTCCCCCTGTATGGAGGGAAGTTAGTTCTCTCACAATACCCTTCCCGATACGTGCCATGTCATTGCATCACCGACAATGCATGTCGGCCCATCAAAAAATTGTCATCTACTAGTGCCCGTGCCACCACCGTAGTCTCCGGGTTGTGGGTTGCGTAAGGGCCCACTGTATATGCCTGGATCGTTCGTTTTACCTCTTGGGTTCATCTACAGGTATTCACGATGGCTAGGTGGGTGTGTTTGTATATATATGTCAGTGCCCATGGGTCTTTTGTTGTTGGGATAAATCAATAAAGTTACTAAGAGCATCTCCAACGGCTCCCTTTTCGCCAATAATTTTTGTGATGATCATTAAAAAAATCCCAACTCCCCCTGTATGAAGGGAAGTTAGTTCTCTCACAATACCCTTCCCGATACATGCCACGTCGTTGCATCGCCGACAATGCATGTCGGCCCATCAAAAAATTGTCATCTACTGGTGCCCGTGCCACCACCGTAGTCTCCGGGTTGTCGGTTGCATAGGGGCCCACCGTATATGCCTGGATCGTTGGTTTTACCTCTTGGGTTCTTCTACAGGTATCATGATGGCTAGGTGAGTGTTTGTATATATATGCCAGTGCCCATGGGTCTTTTGTTGTTGGGATAAATCAATAAAATTACTAAGAGCATCTCTAACGGCTCCCTTTTTGCCAATAATTTTTGCGATGATCATTAAAAAAATCCCAACTCCCCCTGTATGGAGGGAAGTTAGTTCTCTCACAATATCCCCGTACGTGCCACGTCGTTGCATCGCCGACAATGCATGTCGGCCCATCAAAAAACTGTCATCTACTGCTGCCTGTGCCACCACCGTAGTCTCCCACCGAACCGCCGCTGCCTCCGCCCGTGCCACCCGTTGGAGCCTTGAATGACCACCGTTGTTTCCTGTCGAACCACCCTGCCGCTGCCTCCCGTCGTTCCGCTGTCGTCTACTGCCAGCACCATCATTGAGCTACCATCTGTCGCGGCCAACTGCCACCATCACTTTAAAATGCTCATGTCCTTTAAAAAATGTACAAAAATTATTAAAAAGTCATGAAATTTTGAAAAGTTTGAAATTAAAAAAATTTCGAGGATGTAAAAATATTCTACATTAGACGAGTACCAAATAATCTTCAATATGTATTTGAATATTTAAATGTGTTATAAAAGTTCAATGTGTATTTGAACAATGTTCAATGTGTATTTAGAAAAATGTTCAATGTATATTAAAAATATTCAAAGACTATTTTTCTAAAAATATTCATGTAAAAAAATTATATTTGTAAAGAAATATATTGTGAAAGGCTGAAAGAAAAGGAACATATGACCCTGGTTTCCTTGGGAAAAACTAAAAAAAATATGGTTGGAGAACAACCTCACCATAAATCCGGGATGCCGGTAAAAAGACTCATGTAGTAGTCGCTAATTAGCTGGCTCACGCGGAAGACACCATAGGAAAAGCTATAAGATTTTATTACTTTATCAATACATGGCTCACCACCTTCTCTCACAATGTTTCATAGAGCCCATGGTGCAGCCGGCTATGAATTTAGAGCATGGTTAATAGTATAGCCAGTTGCTGGCTATATGATGTTGCGACGTCAACTATAGCCAAACTTATAGCCTGCAAGTATAATAGTTAGATATAAATATGTACTACACTTTATTGATACATGGCCCATCATGCTCTCTCACAAAGTCTTTAGGAACACGTGCTGCAGCTGGCTGTTAATCGCTAGCCCGCTTCTATTCTCTCTTCTTGAACACAATTAAAAATATTATTTAAAGTCTTACGACACATCTACATCAGCTTATTATATTTTCTCTTACAACCCGCTTCCTTTCTTTCTTCTCCCTCCCTCCTCCAACTCAGTAAGAATATACTATTCAAACCGTAATGACGTGCTTACATCACCATATTATGCTTGCTCTTACCAAGCTAGATCTAGGTCAATGAATACAACTTTAGAAACCAATAATTCACCTTTGCATATTCAATTATCTCAACCAATCTGTAGTTTGTCTATCAATAAAATCTACAATTTGTTTTGTCTAATTGAGCCTATCACTAGTGCAGAACCGGGCAATAGCACCGGTTCGTAAGGCCCTTTAGTGCCGATTTGGTAACCGGCGCTAAAATGTAGGCACTAAAGTCCCCCCCCCCTTTAGTACCGGTTCAGCATGAACCGGTGCTAAAGAGCAACCACGTGGCACGAACCAGCTTCGAGGGCAGGGAGCCCTTTAGTACCGGTTGGTGTCACCAACCGGTATTAAAATGTTGGGGGGTTTTGGGTTTATGATTTCTTTTTCATTTAATTTTGTGTTTTTCATTTAATTCTTTTTCGTTTGCTGGTATTTTACGATACTACATATTGTACACGTTATGCATATATACAAATAGAATTTCTAGTAGAACCGATCATTATATATATATATATATACAATTTCTCCTAATTGGTGCCTACGGAGCCAGTGGCATTAGCCTAGCTAATTGGTGCCTTCGGAGCCAGTGGCATTAGCCTAGCTAATTGGTGCCTTCGGAGCACGATAATAATTGGAAGTGGTTCATGGGGGCGGTAGCGGGTAATAGTATTCTCCTTTGGGATCTATGACCTGGTCGAGCAAAAATCCCGTTATTTCCTCTTGAATTGCTTCTATGCGGTCCTGTGCTAGAAGCTTGTCCCGCACCTCGTTGAACTGTTAAGAAGGAGATCAATATGCATGTGTATTAGTTGTGTGACTAGATATCGATAATGGTGTAAAAATTGTGAATAGTGTTCTGACAATCGATATCGTACCCACTCCTGTCTTTGAGATTTGCTCCTTTCGGACGCCATCATGCGAATGTTCTCGCAAACGTAGTATGCACATAGATCATTACCCGGCGCCTGCTTCAGGGCCTTTACGAGAATGGAATTTTGATCAGATAATAATTAATCAAGCATGATAATTAAAAAAGAGATGGCAGCTAGCTAGTACTACTTAATTACTTACCTTGGGTCGATACCATTTCAGACTTTGTTTCCATGGGCCTGGAGTGACCCTGATGGACTTTGCCCAAGCCCCGCCCGCCGACAAAGAAAATGAATAAATGGGTTATTAAATAGTTATTATCAGGAAATGACGAACTAATTAAATAGGCTGAGATATAGTTAATAATGATTGAAATTACCTGTTGACTATCCCGTTCACGATGGTGTAGTCACTTGCTTTCTTAAGTAGCGAGTCTAGTAATTCAATTGTTCCTTCATCAACTTTAATGATTAACAAGATCCAGTGATATCTGCAAGCACACACGTTTGCATGTCTTAATTAAGCGGGCATATGTAAGCAAAAACATGTAGCTATATCTAGTAGGGAAAAACAGAATTTGTAGTACAAGACAGTGTGACTCACTGGAAGTTGTAAGGAAGTACTATATCTTCATTGTATTTGAGTTCCTTGAAGAACTGTAGCATTCTTTCCTCTACACATTTTGCGTGATATGGATCTAATTTCCATGTGTATTCATTAATGGTATTTGGGTCAACGAACCCAATGCCATAGCGTCTACCTTTTTTTCATTTCATAAATCTTCATCCTGCATAATACCACAGAAAAGAATATAGTGAGGATAATTACAGGTAATGATTGATCAAAATGATCAGCTAGCTTGAGACTTAAATTACAGAAAGGAATCACTTACAGACAATAGCAACTGACGATAGATTTGTCTAGTGCGTCTTTATTGTATAGCTGAAAAAGTTCTGAATACTCAACGGTCACAGCTTTCTTATGGTAGTAATGCTCCTCGTTGACATTCACCATGAGGGACTCTCGATTGGAAATCTTGGTAATGTCCATGTACCATTGATGCAATTCATACATTCTCGTTGGAAGCTTATTGACCTCCTCTGGCTCGACCAAAGGTTGGCCCCGGGCATATTTTTGTTTTATTTCCTCCTCTCTAGTCGGGGACACGGGCTCGATATCGAGGAGTTGTCCAACAGTGATCCCGATCGATTCAGCCTGCGTAATATGCTCCTCGGTTATTACCACATCGCCCACCCCGGGAACGTTAACGGTTTGCCCACAATAATATTGGGCGCGCCTACTCTCATGTGTTATTGGCACAACAAGCGGGGGGATTGATTGCGCAGCCTGTTCTCCCAGCTGGGGAACGGTTTTACCGCTCCTTTTGCCAGCTGATTTGCTCGAGCTCGAGCTCGCCTCTTTCTGTAGACGTGCTCGATTTAACTTCCTGAGGTGGCGCTCATAGTCTGTGTCAACAGGCTTGGGAGTTGGTGGTCTAGCCATATGAATGAAGTGGTCAATCTTTTCCACATGCACTTTCTCCCTTGGCGGCGGTGGCGGTTTCGGTGCAAAATGGGCTTCCACCTCGGCCTTCGATATGGCTACGTTTTCCTCCTCGGACTTGTCGTAAGGCCTCTGCGGAAGAGGCGCGAGGCTTGGACCATATTGAAATCGCTTGCCTCCGCCTGTACCTGCAGTACTACCTCGACTTGTACCGCTACGCACCATAGCTGAGGCGGCTCTCTTCCGTGATTGCTGAGGCGGGGAAGACGGCTGACGTGGCTGAGTTGGAGGAGGAGGAGTGGCCTGAAGCTGTGCCGGACTTGGAGGAGGAGTGGCCTGACGCTTTGCCGGACTTGGAGGAGGAGTGGCCTGAAGTTGTGCCAGACTTGGAGGAGGAGTGGCCTGACGTGTTGGTGGACTTGGAGGAGCGGGAGTCTGCTGACTCGGTGGCGGACTGCGACGAGGAGTCGGATGACGCGGTGTCGGTGGCCTTCGAAAGATGATGCAATCCTTTCTCCATAGGATGATACGATGATTGGCCTCTCATAGTGTGTGCTCATCGTCACCTCCAGGAATGTCAAGCTCTAGCCCCGAATATTGGTCCACCACCTCATCAACTAAGACACGAGAATAGCCCGCTGGAATCGGGTTGCAATGGAAGGTTGCCTCGGGGGGATTTGTAAAAGCAAGGGCGTCCGCCACCTTCATGGATATGTTTTTCATTTTGAAGTGTAGCTCGCGGTTAGTGTTCTCCATGATGTCATCCACTGGGTAGCTATCCAGCAATGCGTCACCTGGGGCGGAACCCACGCTGTTCTCGGCATGGATGGGACGGTGCTGTCCATTGGTGGATCATCCGCTAGCTGCTGAGACCCCCTTTGCTGGCTAAGTGAGTCGATCTGTTCCTGCTGCCGCTGGAATTTGATTGCCAAGTCTGCGTGTGCTGATTCTAGGCCTTGAAGGCATTCATAGTCTAGCTTCCTCTACTCCTCCTCCATCTTCCTCTTCTTCTTCTCCGCAATCTTCTTTCTCGCACGGGTTCTGTAGTCGGCGTTCCAGTCCGAAAACCCCTCATACCACGGAATAGCGCCCATCCCTCGTGTTCTTCCCGGGTGTTCAGGATTTCCCAGGGCACGTGTAAGCTCGTCGTTCTCTCTGTTGGGCTCGAACAACCTGGATCGAGCCTCTTATATTGCAACAAGTAGCTTATCTTCGGCTCCGTCCAGACATGCCTTCTTGGAAACTTTGCCTGTCTTCGGGTCCAACTCCCCCCCATGCGCATAGAACCAAGTCCTGCACCTGGGGGGCCAGCTCAATGTTTCTGGAGTGACACCTGCATCCAGCATCTCTTTCTCAGACTTATCCCACTTAGGCATTCCCACCGCATAGCCACCTGGCCCACTAGTAGAAAAAGGGTCAAACATGAAGCACATTAGTGCCGGTTTGTATTTGAGCCGGTACTAATGGTACAATTAGTGCCGCTTCGAACGGATTTGCATTAATGCCGGTTCATGTTGAACCTTTAGTACCGGTTCGTGGCACGAACCGGTACTAAAGGGGTGGTGGCAGGCTGGCGTCAGGCCGGGGCCCCACGATCACCTTTAATACCGGTTCGTGGCACGAACCGGTACTAAAGGTCTAAAGGTCTAACCTTTAGTACCGGTCCGTGCCATGAACCGGTACTAACGGGGTCTGACCTATAGTACCGGTTGGAGACACAAACCGGCACTATAGGGCAATTTTCAAACTTGAAAAAATCATAACTAAATCATCCTAATTCAGAAAAATACATATAATATATCAAAATTTCCAGAACAAAAGGGTTGATCCGCTAAAACAACCAGTTTTCCGTTTTGACAATTTTTTAAAATCATAAAATTCCAAAGGGAAAATAGAGTTTTTGGGCGTTTTAGACGTTTTTTTGGACGTTTTTAGCGTTTAGTGCTAGGGTTTAGATTTCAGCGTTTAGGGTTAGGTTTTATGGTCTAAACCCTTAGTTTTATTGTTTAGCATAGAGTTTCCGATGTTTTAAGTCCCGAGTTTAGGGTTTAGGACAATTTTTGAAATGACAAATTGTAAAAGGAAAAAAAGATATGCTCTAATTTATGTTTTTTTGAATTTTGGCTAAATCTTGTCAAACCGGTCAAACAACTGATTCAAGAAATATAGAGTGTTACTAAATAATTACGCAATAATATTAGTGTTACTAAATAAGTATCTCAGTTCTTTTGAATTTTGTTCAAATCTGGTCAAACTATGGTCAAATTGTGGTCAAACTACTTATTCAAGAAATATTAGTGTTACTACATAATTATTCAAGAATATTAGTGTTACTAAATAATTATTTCGATTTTTTGAATTTTGGTCAAATCTGGTCAAACTATGGTCAAAGTGTGGTCAAACTATGGTCAAACTTATTCAAGAAATATTAGCGTTACTAAATAATTACTATTTTTTTAGAATAATAGTTTCAAACTCAAACGGTGAAATGTGTGACTTCATGCTCAAGCTAAACTCCTGAGGGTTAATAGGATTGACATCTTACAATTGTCAGGAAAACAACAAGTGCAGACTCGGAAACGAAGGAGAATAGAATCTGAAAGTTAAGCGTGCTCGGGTTGGAGTAGTGAGAGGGATGGGTGACCGGTCGGGAAGTTAGATGATTTGGAATGAGTGATCCACACTTGAGCAGTTAAGAGAAAGTGATTAGAGACTAAATCATCAAACAATTTAGAAAAATTAAAAATCAAAAAAAAATTCCAAAATTTTCAAAAAAAAAATTCAAAAAAAAACCTTTAGTACCGGTTGGTAACACCAACCGGTACTAAAGGTCCCCCATACCAGGGCGCGAGCTCACGCCACGTGGTGGCACTTTAGCGCCGGTTCGTGCCGAACCGGTACTAAAGGGGGGGGGGCTTTAGTGCCGAAACTTTAGTGCCGGTTCCATAACCGGTACTAATGGTCCGTTTTCTACTAGTGGCCCCAGCTTATGGAACTTATCCTTTTTTGCGGCATTGGCCTTGTTTATTCTCGACCGTTCCTTAGATAATTCTGAATCCTTGAATTTCACGAAATCGTCCCAATGAGCACTTTGGTTCTCTAGTGTTCCCTCGAATACTGGAGTCTTCCTTCCTCCGTTGACGTACTTGGCCCATTCACGAATCTTGTGGTTCTTGAATGCAACCGCCATCTTCCTAAGAGCAGCGTCCTTGACTTTCTCCACATCTGCATTTGTGAAATGATCTGGTAGGGTGAAATGTTCCATGAGCGTTTCCCAAAGCAACTGTTTTTGTCTGTCATCGACAAAAGTAACTCCTTGACGTGGCTTTGATGGCTCTCTCCATTCTTCAAGGGAGATCGGGAGTTGGTCCTTCACAAGAACTCCGCACTGACGAACGAACTTGTCCGCAATCTTGTTAGGCGCGAATGGTTCGCCATTAGGTCTGATTGCCTCGATATTGTACTTTACGCCCTCCTTCAACTTTTTGTTTGGGCCTCATTTCGTCCTGTTGCCTGAAGATTTGCTCGATCCGGATGGCTGAAAGAAGAAAGATCGATTCGTTAATATATCTTCAAGTCATTTAAAACATGTGATGATCACCAGATGCCTGCTTATATAAATATATATACCTTGCCGGTCTTTGTTGTTTCAAGATCAACATTTTCTTCGTCATGTTCATAGTTCACGACTTCATCAATTCGGTCGTCGCGATCGAATATCATATCACCCTCCCTGGTGTTGTTTAGATATACGGAGCCGTCATAATCTTCTTCATTCTGATCATCATCTGGCCCGCGAGGATTGCGTATGATATTGAACAGGGCCTCTTCTCCCTCTCTGCCGGTATTGTCCGCCATAGGTTTTGTTTAACTAATCCAAAAGAAATATATTCAAATTACAATGCATGGATGCAATCAATTAATAAGGAAAAACGGAATCAATCATAGTACATAATAAGCATCATCGAATATAATCTCGAATACGTCGTCTCGAATAATAGATATAATCTTGAATATATCGTCTCGAATAATAGATATAATCTCGAATAATAGATATAATCTCGAATACATCATCTCGAATAATATATAATCTCGAATACATCGTCTCGAATATTATATATCAAGTACATCACTGGCTAGGTAGCTAATAAAGATCGAATACTACAGAAGAATCTAGGACACTCGCGGTTCCTGCGGCGCGGGCGGTGGACACCCAAAGAGAAGGAACCCTCACAGGATCATAGCTAAAGTGAGATCCCTGAAGAAACTGCCAGGTATTGGAGAACCTGCCGCCCTCTAACACAACCATGTAGCGATGGACGTGCCCGTCCTCCTCCCTGACACGGCGACGTACCACCTCCGGCGGGGCCGGCTCCCTCCGCACCGACACTGGCCCACGCGAACGCCACCAAATGAGATTAGGGTCGACAACGGGACCCAGGGCTGGGTTCCTCATCAAGCGGCGCGCCCCTCCAGGCAGCACCTCCCAGTGCCAGCCCGGCGGAGCCCAGTCCCGGACATGGGTCAGCCGGACGTCGTCGCGGACGGGTCGACGGCGAGGATGCGGGCCGGGCATCGTCGAGAACAAATACTAGCTATATGCCCGCAAAAAGTAACATTTTTTTAATGATTGGATTTTGATAACTAAAATTTCTAACATTTCTATATAACTAACATTCCTATAGCATTTCTAACAATGCTATATAACTAACATTTCTATAACTAAAAAACAGAAAAAAAAATTATAACATTTCTATATATATAACTAACATTTGTATAACATTTCTAATATTTCTATAATTAAAAAAAGAACAATTTCCAACTTTTTATAACTATTTCTATATCTAAAAAACAGAAAAAATTTCTAACAATTCTAACTATTTTATAACTATTTCTATAACTAAAAAACAGAAAAATTTCTAACAATTCTAACATTTCTAACAATGCTATATAACTAACTATTTCTATAACTAAAAAAGAAAAATTTCTAACAATGCTATATGTGTGTGTGTGTGCTCACCGGCGAGGCGAGAGGCGACGGGGGGCGGCGACGGGGACGGCGACGGGCGCGGCGACGACGGGGATGGCGACGACGGGGACAGGGACGGGGCG
>NC_041392.1:18641076-18649563 GCF_002162155.2 Triticum dicoccoides
GGCGCGTCGGTGACGACGGGGACGGGGACGACGGGGCGGCGACGACGGGGACGGGGGCGGCGACGAGGGTTATGGAGACGGGGGCGGCGGGCGACAGGGCAGAGGAGAAGAAGCAGAGGAGAAACTGAAATATTTGAAGTGTTTAGTTATATAGGATGGACCTTTAGTACCGGTTGGAGCCACCAACCGGTACTAAAGGCATGTTTTGGCCAGGCCAAGCGGCGGGAACCGCACCCCCTTTAGTGTCGGGTGGTGGCTCCAACCGGTACTAAAGGCCCCCCCTTTAGTACCGGTTAGTGCTACCACCCGGCACTAAAGGGGGTGCGCTGGCGGAGGTGCGGTGCGAAATGTTTAGTCCCACCTCGCTAGTTGAGGGGCGTCCGCACTGGTTTATAAGCCCCAGTGCGGTAGCTCCCTCGAGCTCCTCTCCAAAGCAGGCCTATTGGGCCTAAATGTTCTGTGTTGCCCTATGGGCCTACTGGGCCTTTGCGGGCCTGCATCCTGGCCTATCAACAGGTTGGGTTTCTAGTCGTATGCAGGCCGCTGTGGCGCAGTAGGTGGGCTTTTTTTTGCTTGCTTTATTTATTTTTGTTTGAGTTGTTTTTTTGCTGTATTTAGAGTTTCTTTGTGAATATTTTTGCTTTAGGTACAAAAAATTACAAACTTTCTGTTAGTACTGGTAGTTTACAAATTTGAATAGTTTAAATTTTGATTTATTTGAAATTTGTGTGAATCACTAGGTTGTGAATAACTTAACTTTGAGAATAAATTTTTCAGTGATTTTTTTTCTTATGTTTAATATTAGTGTGTTTTATTATTATATTCAATTTGGTAATGCTTAGGTTATTTAAAAAATGAAATGCCTTTTGTAACGGATGAGTTTTCGTCCGAAACCCTGATACTTCGAAAGAGATTGTCCATTTAGTACACGAAGTGCATCCAGTTTTTGCGGTAACCCTCTCTACTTTTTTGCACATGCTATGTGGGTGAAATTATGATACCATGCCAACTTTCAACTTTTTCTGAGTTCATTTGAAATGCTTTTCAATTTCAGGGTCATTTACCTTAAAAAATCAGTAAAGGTATGAAAGAATTTGTTTGCACATAAAATTTCTTCACGTTTCAAATGCCAAAACACATAACTACCCTAACTATTACAGAGATTCCCTCCTGGGTGTGAAACACAGAAGAAAGTGATGATAGTGAAGCCGATCACATCCCAGATCTTTGGATGTGAAACTTTTTCTTCGCGTGTGTCCCTTTGCGCCGTAACCATGGAAAATCTTCATCATTTAACGGGATGCTCGGGTCAATATTCACTGTGAATGGGGCAATTTCATCAAACTTTTCATAATCTTCTGACATGTTTGTCTTGTCATCCACTCCCACGATGTTTCTCTTCCCAGAAAGAACTATGTGCCGCTTTGGCTCATCGTACGATGCATTCGCTTCCTTATCTTTTCTTTTTCTTGGCTTGGTAGACATGTCCTTCACATAGAAAACCTGTGCCACATCATTGGCTAGGACGAATGGTTCGTCTGCATATGCAAGATTGTTGAGATCCACTGTTGTCATTCTGTACTGCAGGTCTTCCGTTACCCCGCCTCATGTCATATTGACTCATTTGCATCGAAACAAAGGGACCTTCAAACCACGTCGATAGTCAAGTTCCCATATGTCATGTATATAACTATAATATGTTTCTTTTCCTGTCTTGGTTTCCGCATCAAAGTGGACACCACTGTTTTGGTTGGTGCTCTTCTTATCTTGGGCGATCGTGTAAAATGTATTACCATTTATCTCATACCCTTTGAAAGTCATTATATTCGAAGATGGTAACTGGGACAGCAAGTACAGGTCATCTTCAATAGAGGTGTCATGCATGGTACGTGTCTGCAACCAGCTGGCGAAACTCCTGGTTTGTTCACATGTAATCCAGTCATCAGACCGCTCCGGGTGTTTGGAGCGTAGCAAATTCTTGTGTTCATCCATATACGGAGCCACCAAGGCGGAATTCTGTAGAACTGTGTAGTGTGCTTCAGTGAGAGAATGTCCGTCCATACATATTATTTGTTCCCCTCCTAGCGTGCCTTTTCCATCCAGTCTGCCCTTATGCCGCGATTCAGGAACACCAATCGGCTTAAGGTCAGGAATAAAGTCAATCCAAAACTCAATGACCTCCTCATTTTCATGGCCCTTGGAGATGCTTCCTTCTGTCCTAGCACGGTTATGAACATATTTCTTTAAGACTCCCATGAACCTCTCAAAGGGGAACATATTGTGTAGAAATACAGGACCCAAAACGTTAATCTCTTCGCATAGGTGAACTAGGACATGCGTCATGATGTTGAAGAAGAATGGTGGGAACACCAACTCGAAACTGACAAGACATTGCACCAAATCATTCTCTAACCTTGGTATGATTTCTGGATCGATTACCTTCTGAGAGATTGCATTGAGAAATGCACATAGCTTCACAATGGCTAATCGAACGTTTTCCGGTAGAAGCCCCCTCAATGCAACCGGAAGCAGTTGCGTCATAATCACGTGGCGGTCATGAGACTTTAGGTTCTGGAACTTTTTCTCTGCCATGTTTATTATTCCCTTTATATTCGACAAGAAGCCAGACGGTACCTTAATACTAAGCAGGCATTCAAAGAAGATTTCATTCTCTTCTTTGGTAAGAGCGTAGCTTGCATGACCCTGATGTATGCCGTCTTTTCCGTGCATACGTTGCTGGTCCTCCCGTACCTTAGGTGTATCTTTTATCTTCCCATACACACCCAAGAAGCCAAGCAGGGTCACACAAAGATTCTTCGTCACGTGCATCACGTTGATTGCGGAGCGGACCTCTAGGTCCTTCCAATAGGGCAGGTCCCAAAATATAGATTTCTTCTTCCACATGGGTGCGCGTCCGTCAGCATCATTCGGAACAGGTTGTCCATCAGGACCCTTTCCAAAGACGACCTTCAAATCCTTGACCATATCATGTACATCAGCACCAGTACGGTAGCGAGGCTTCGTCCGGTGATCCGCCTCACCTTTGAAATGCTTGCCTTTCTTTCTTGCGGGATGCCTGCTCGGAAGAAATCGACGATGTCCGAGGTACACATTCTTCTTACAATTAGCCAAATATATACTGTCGGTATCGTCCAAACAGTGCGTGCATGCACGGTATCCCTTGTTTGTCTGTCCTGAAAGGTTACTGAGAGCAGGCCAATCATTGATGGTCACGAACAGCAATGCCTTTAGGTCAAATTCTTTCCCCATGTGCTCATCCCACGCACGTATACCTGTTCCATTCCACAGTTGTAAGAGTTCTTCAACTAATGGCCTTAGGTACACATCAATGTCGTTGCCGGGTTGCTTAGGGCCTTGGATGAGCACTGGCATCATAATGAACTTCCGCTTCATGCACAGCCAAGGAGGAAGGTTATACAAACATAGAGTCACAGGCCAGGTGCTATGGTTGCTGCTCTGCTCCCCAAAAGGATTAATGCCGTCTGCGCTTAGACCAAACCATACGTTCCTTGCGTCATCTGCAAACTCCATCCCGTACTTTCTTTCGATTTTTCTCCACTGCGACCCATCAGCGGGTACTCTCAACTTTCCGTCTTTCTTACGGTCTTCTCTGTGCCATCGCATCGCCTTGGCATGCTCTTTGTTTTGGAACAAACGTTTCAACCGTGGTATTATAGGAGCATACCACATCACCTTGGCAGGAATCTTCTTCCTGGGGCGCTCGCCCTCGACATCACTAGGGTCATCGCGGCTGATCTTATAGCGCAATGCACCGCATACCGGGCAAGCGTTCAAATCCTCGTACTCACCGCGGTAGAGGATGCAATCATTAGGGCATGCATGTATCTTCTGCACCTCTAACCCTAGAGGGCAGACAGCCTTCTTTGCTTGGTACGTACTCTCGGACAATTCGTTGTCCTTTGGAAGCATATCCTTTATCATTACCAGCAACTTTCCAAATCCCTTGTCAGATACACCATTCTCTGCCTTCCATTGCAGTAATTCCAGTGTGGTGCCCAGCTTTTTCTTGTCATCTTCGCAATTCGGGTACAACAATTTTTTGTGATCCTCTAACATGCGCTGCAACTTCTTCTTCTCCAAATCACTTGCACAGTTTCTCTTTGCATCGGCAATGGCCCGACCTAGATCATCAACGGGCTCATCTGATGCCTCTTCTTCAGCTTCTTCCCGCATTGCGGACTCAGCTTCTTCCCGCGTTACCGGCTCAGCTTCTTCCCTCATTGTTGTATCATCGTATTCAGGGAACCCATGGCCAGGATAGCTGTCGTCGTCCTCTTCTTCTTCATTTTCTTCCATCATAACCCCTCTTTCTGCATGCTTGGTCCAAACATTATAGTGGGGCATGAAACCGGACTCAAACAGGTGGACGTGAATGGTTCTTGACGTAGAGTAATTGCGACCATTCTTACAGTCAGCACATGGACAATGCATAAAACCATCCGCTCGCTTGTTTGCCTCAGCCGCAAGCAGAAAAGTACGCACACCATTAATGAACTCGGGAGAGCATCGGTCATCGTACATCCATTGCCGGCTCATCTTCAATACACAGCACCGAAAACATCAAATTAATACAATACATAAAGTTCATATATAAAGAGCATACAACATTTCAATGCAACAAACAAATAACTCTCTAGCTAAAGAATTTAAATGCAACAACAAATGCGATCAAGATCGCAACTAAGGTATCAATTGATCCAACAGCATAACACTACTAGGGAAAAGCCTATACACAGAGTTTTACCAGTAGCGCTATGATACCAAGCCTCACTATGAATGGCATATTTTCTAATCTTTCTAATCTTCAAGCGCATTTTCTTCATCTTAATCTTGTGATCATCGACGACATCGACAACATGCAACTCCAATTCCATCTTCTCCCCCTCAATTCTTTTCAATTTTTACTTCAAATCCTCGTTTTCTCTTTCAACTATATTTAACCTCTCGACAATAGGGTCGGTTGGAATTTCGGGTTCAACTACCTCCTACATACAAATATCTATGTCAACTTGATGGGCATAATTTGTCATAAACACGAAGTGCAATGAATAGTTTTAAAAGAGAATATACCACATCCGAATCATAACCCGGACGAGGGCCGACGGGGACGGATATCAAAACCATGGCACTATGCATAACAAACAACGTATGGGTAAGATAATTATACGAGTAACTATATATCCAAATCACACAAACATCATTTTTTTATATAAAACTTCATGAACAAGAGGCTCACCACAAGGTGGTGCTGGCGACGGGACGTTGCGAGCGATCGACGGTGGTTACGACGGAGATTTAGAAGGTACTAAGTAAACCACACCTACATATGCAAAAGTAAGTGTTATTTTTGACCTCAAATTGCATATAAATCAAATACTAGCACATATATATAATTTCTCCCAAATTACTAAACTCAAAAATCAATCACTATATAAAGCATTGCACGAGCTAATCTAGCAATGAGAGATGAAAGGAAAGAGTTGCTAACCTTTGTGATCATTTGAATGGATGGGGGCCTTCAAATCTTGGGCAAAATGTGTGATGAGCTTGAGAGAAAGAGGGAAAAGAACAGAGAGAGAAGAGGGGAAAGGGGAAGAACAGAGCGAGCTCGGGTGGACGAAGGGTCTATGTAGGACGACCTTTAGTACCGGTTCGTGATACGACCCGGTACTAAAGGTGTTGGAGGGGCCCCGGACTGACAACATCCTGCCACCACTCACTTTAGTACCGGTTCGTGGCATGAACCGGTGCTAAAGGTTCGGCACGAACCGGTACTAATGACAGCGGCCCGGCTAGCCGTTGGAACCGGCACTAATATACACATTAGTGCCGGCTCAAATTCAAACCGGCACTAATGTGCTTCACGTTTGACCCTTTTTCTACTAGTGTATCTTAGTTGTTTTGTGTGTGGGTGTTTTTTTTCTCCTTCGAAAACAAAAAACCTCACATCTAATTTCATTGAAGCACTAATATTTTAAAACTTATAGCTCTCACGATTGGCTTTGGCTGCTAGGATTGTTATAAATAGATGTATAGAACACACCCAGCTCAGGCTATTCGCAGTGAGAAAACCACCCCTGCTATATATCACCGATGGTTTCTGTAGCAGTGTAGCTTGCTAAATACTCTACCCGTAAAGAAATATAAGAACATTTAGATCACTAAAGTAGTTATCTAAATGTTCTCCCTTTATAGAAAAATATAAGAGTGTTTAGGTCACTACTCTTTACAAAGGGAGTACTAAATTCGCTGGCAGGTCTAGCTCAACTCCGTAGAACTGATGTCGATAGAATACGCACGTGAAAAACTTGTAGGGATAAGGATGACATGCATGAACGGAAGCTCCTGCAAGAGAACCATGACCAAGTTGTTAGTTCTTGTCTTCTCTTGTTTCTTTGAATATGTAATCCCTAGCAGCTGAAAGACAAGCATGTGATGTGTGCTGTTATTTGGCAGCTAGTAATGCATGATGGAGCAGAAAGAATAGATATGCCTTGTCGGCAAGCCTTGAGGGGCTTCCTCAACAGAAAGCTTGAGACCGAGGAGACTCGGTAGAGCTCCGGGGAAACTGCAGATATTCAACTTGAACACAGTTGCATATAGAATAAGAGCAGCACGAATCATTTCAATGATCGATATAGCCATTGCCATATACTTGGACACCAGTTGCAATAGAATAAGAGCAACACGTATACTTCAATGATATACTACCTTCAGTACATGGCGTGATCCATCAAGCAAAATGAGTCGCTACCTAGCATGAGCACACAGTTGAAACAACAAATACGTCTGTGGTTTGTGTTCTTTTATTAGATGGCCCTAAGGACTTTACAATCTTCTTCTTTTTTCCTTTGTTTTGCATAAGTGCGGCTGATTCCGCTAGTGCGTGCCTTTTGAGCATCCAGTGACACCCATCCATTTGTTTTTACTAAGACTAGGATTAATAGAAGACAGGTCCAGCTCTAATCACTATTTTGCCGGAAAAAAATCAAACACTAAAATGGTTTTGAGTGCCAAACGACTTAATTTACCGAGAGTACTGTTACCGTGGTTACAGGAATATACCATATAGTTACCGCATGTTTAAAAAACTAGGATAAACTTTACATCGTGGAACTTAGCTCACTGGAAGGCGATTTGGCAGTTTGGCATATCCAAAGCATCACCACTAACTATCTAGATTGATCAAATGTTTTGTGTATTCACAGCAAGCACGCTCTTCTGCTTAAATTGGATATTGCAGGAGCATTTGATTTAGAGAGAATTCCTTATTTGACACTACCTTAAAATGTGGTTCCCTGTTTGGCCCTAAAGAAATTTTTCTTACCTATTTGACATGTAGTCTAAATTTCTTTACCAATATGACACTCTAGTGCATTTTGTTCACTAACGGTGTTAAAGACAGACGTGAAAAGACCTTTTTACCCCTGGTGCATAAGGTGACCAAAAATCTGTACATGACAATATCTATAGTTATGTTACATATTTGATCATAACCTTCCCTGTAATTTGATCCCATATCTTACACAATTCATATATATAGAGAGAGTGTTGTACCTCCTCGTCCAGGTAGGCAGCTATTTCTCTTCTATTTTTGATTGGGTTAATCGAACGTGAGGATGCATTCTATGCCCATATGCTCACAGGCAAATAATCCACATTCAGAATGGGGATTTTTCTTCTGTTCACGGTTACTATGAATTTAATTCCAAATTCTGGTTAACCTTAATGAGTAGAGACTGTATAACATTGACCAGTAATAGTATTTTGGCTACATGCATATTTATCTGGAGTACTGCAAGCTTATACTTATTCAGCACAATAATGATTTCTCTGTTTCGCTTCAGATCATTCCACAGTGAAAGTGTCTTCAACTCTGAAAAAATGTTCGCTTTGTTGATCACATGGATTGATCAAGAGGGTACCACAATACGGTCAATGGAAACAACAGTTAACGTATAGATCATATGGACGATCAAAGAGAAAATCAGTTCTCTCTGTAAAAAGGGAGAAGGGGGGGAGTCCCTCACTTTTTTCTCACTCAAGAGTTTTGTAGTAGTATATTTTCCTCCGTTACCATGTGTAGTCAGACTGAATGTAATACCATCTTTAATGAAGGATATGTAATGCCTGTGTGTTGGCCTGAGATTTCTCTAAGACTTTTTTCTCTGTATCCATGTTTATTTTGGATGGACTGATAGTCGCCCATTAGGAAGTATACGCCTTTCGGTTCAATTTACCACTTCTGTTGTCATATAAATTCTTTGTGAAGTGGTATATACCCATTAAAAATGCATTATATACCCATTAAAAATACCATGCAGTATATACTTCTTAAAGAGTGCAGTATAAACCCATTAAAAATACCATGTAGCATATACTCCTTGAAAAATGGTGCAACATATACCCCTTATAAATACTGCATTGTTTTTTTTTTTGCAGTTT
>NC_041392.1:18649659-18663849 GCF_002162155.2 Triticum dicoccoides
TAGACACACACACACACACACACACTACCAGTTCTCTTGGAGACATGACGTATATATACTGTATCAACCATATGTACGCTCACTCGCAAAAAAAAACCCATATGTATGCTGCCTAACTTCCTCCTCGTATAAAATATACTACTTTTGGTCTGAAACATGAAGTATATACTGTCCAATGAATAATCCTTGTATTTTCTAATGCTTGAAAAGTAAGGACTACATGCACGGTTCCTTGATTCTAGTAGCAAGTAGTTGGATGCTTACCGTCTCACAAAAGCTAAATTAGTGGCATGCACAACAATTTAAATGTCCCATGTTTTTCTCCTTCGCTTGGTTTGCTACTACCGGGTGCAAGCCCACCAAGGGTGGGAGTATGGTCTCTTGTGAGATATGGGATCAAATTACAGGGGAGGTTATGACCAAATATGTAACATAACTGTAGATATTGTCATGTAGATTTTTGGTCACCTTATGCACCAGGGGTAAAAAGGTCTTTTCATGTATGTCTTTAACACCGTTAGTGAACAAAATGTACTAGAGTGTCATATTGGAAAAGAAATTTAGACTACATGTCAAATAGGGAAGAAAAATTTTCTCAGGGCCAAATAAGGAACCACATTTTAAGGTAGTGTCAAATAAGAAATTCTCTCTTTGATTTATTATCATGGGATTACATGTTTCAGATACTTGAGCGACTGGGATTTGGGTAGTGTTGGTAGGATATGATCCTGGGCTCTTGGAGGGTAATGGCAAATGCCCAGCTTAGGGATCCTTTTACTCATCACTGTGGCTTGCGGTAGGTAGACACGCGGACGTTTGGTCTATGGGGACATCTACATCCTATATAGAATTTTTTTAGTAATTCAACAAAAAGTCAAAAAATCTGAAAATATTTTTGAAATAAACGCGACCTTCCATTGTACTTGTGAGAAAAAATTTATAAAAAGAAAGTC
Organism: Triticum dicoccoides; assembly: GCF_002162155.2. NCBI lineage: Eukaryota > Viridiplantae > Streptophyta > Magnoliopsida > Poales > Poaceae > Triticum > Triticum dicoccoides. The sequence goes on from NC_041392.1 coordinate 18,650,613, forward strand.
CTTCTTTGACTTCTTTTCAAAAAGGACAAATTTTTGGCCAAAATAGTGTGAATAGTGACCTATAATAGCAAATAAATTTTGTCTTCTTCGCTATGAAGTCAATGTTGGGCTTTTTTCGTAAAAAATCATGTACTAGTGCATTAAGTCAAGTTTATCCAAAAAATAATTCTGAACTATTTTGACTTTTTGTTTAATTATTAAAAAAATCCCAAACCAGGAAACAAAGTGTATTTCCGCAGGGAGATGCTTTTCACGATTGCAATTGCTCCCCTGCACCAGATCTTTGCCAGTGCCAGCACGGCTATGGCCCTTAGCCCCTTACCTCCATCTCAGCTGAGAGTTAGCCTGCATACCGATGATGCGGCGCTGATAATCAGACGTGCTCCATAAGATCTTTCTCTACTACTACTACTAGTATGTATGCCCGCGCTATGCGCGTCTTTTACGTTGCAGAGTGATTTTAGAGAAAATAAGTCATGAAAATGACCGAGAAGTGAAACAAATATTCATTGTCCATGTACTTGGAATTAGCATAAGAAAGCTTCCTGTGTTCTTACGCAATCACTATCACATGAATAAGTAATTTGCACAAAAATTGGGCTACCTATTGCGGCTTTGAAAAATACATTTCTAAATGACAAAAAATTCTGAAACTTACATATGAGCTCATTTTGGAAAACACATTCTTAAAAAAATACATATGAACCCACTTCGAAGAACACATTTGTAGATGACAAAAATTTCTGAAAATAGTTGCACGCATTAATCTCCCACCATGTTCCACATGCGAATAGAAAGTTTTGCGGGAGAATTAAACAGCTTTTTTTGCATGTGCAAAAAAGACAAAAAAGACGTGTTGTGATATGCTATTTAGAAGCACTAGAATTTATCTTTTATACAGAGAAAAAAATAAAAAGGCAATTATCCGTAGAATTTTATTTCCCGCACATTTTTTGTGATAATATACGTGTGAAATTTTGTTTTGTACTTTTTGAGTTTTCCAAACATGTTTAAAATACATTTTGAAAAAGCGGATACATATATGCCTAGGTTTAGGTAATGCCTACCCTACCTATTGGTATGTCTCACAGTACTAGCATTTACTACAACCTTCCACCCAGAATGCGGCCATGTATATGTGCACGCTAAAAAAGAAGTACGAATGTGGGCGCTGCACCTGGTTTGATTTGTTTATATTATATTTTATTCTTTATCCTTCTACTTTGTCACCTCCTGTCAGATTTGTTTATCTGACCACACAGGCCATGTAGCCCTCCAAAATATAATGCGTCCACGCTTTCTGAGGTCCAACTTTGATCATAAATTTAACCAACGAGACCAACTGCGGCGGGAGAAAAAATTATATAATTGAAAACTTCTTTTGAATACGAATTCACTGATATAATTTTTGCTCCCGCCGCAATCGGTCTTGGTAGTTAAATTTACGGTCAAAGTTAAAGCACGGGGATAAAGGAAGCACTACATTATAGAATGAAGAAAGTATAAAACAGTTTGGACAGCTCCACGCGATGCGAATATGGCACGGTGACTGTTTGCCTCAACGAACTGATATGCAGTGGGGTCCCTGCTTGGCGCCAATCGATCGATATTTCTAGAACAACCTAGATAACACTGAATGACACTGTAGCAGCGAATCCCTGTGTTATAAACCGTCGGATGGAGCCCAGTGAACGGCCAGAAACACATTTCAATGCCTGAATTCAAACATTCAAAACTCGTACACTATATAGAAAGTATAAATATAAATATAGATATAGATATATTTTCTCTATTTTTTCACTATATCTTTTCTCTGCTTTTTCAGATTGCCAAAACTGCACCGGACACACTCGCCGGGGACATAAAAGTGGTGATGCATCGACATGCCAATGGCACACGATCATTGAGCTGCAACATCTTTAATTCTCTTTGCACTCAACCATCCATATGTTTTCTATGCTAAGAGCATCTACAGCCGGACCCCCTACTCTCTCCCTAAAAACCCGAAACGTTCGTCCGATCAGTGTCCGGTCAAAAAAGAGTGAACCAACCGGACCCCTTATTTTACCGCTAAACGTCTGAACTAACCGGCATCCCTCAAACCCATCCCAAAGCTGGGGCGAGTATGAGGGGGTCCGGTCACGCCCTGTCACACCTGGCACTCTCCTACACGTCATAGGCATCACCCCGGGTCCCATATGCAGCAACCCAATCCTCCTCTCTCATCTCTCTCTCGCTGTCAGCATGGATGTGCGGCATGCACACGCCGAGGAGGTGGCACCTCGCGACGACGACGGCGTGAGCAGACGAGACAGGTGTAGCACGGGCGGAGGAAACGATGATGCTTGCCGCCGCCACCGCATCCGGCAAGGAATCATCTGCCTTCTCTCTTCCCAGGCCACGTGCTCTACGGTGTTGCACACAACCTGTTCACTGAAATGCCATAAAATGAGGAGTGTGGTTATTTGGAGAGAGAAAAGTGAAGATGAAAACGGACTGACCGGGCACGTCCGCGGGCATTTGAGGGATCAAATTATATTGATGCGGCTGTAGATGCTCTAAGGCAAGCGATGGATCAATGGTGCCTGATGGCATCCACACACCGTCAAAGACGCGACGAAGGCCCTGTACAATGCAAGACGCTTAGGGAAGCTTCTTAGAGGAATAAACTCATGTTTCCTTAAGCATCGATGCTTATTTATAAAGGGTAGACGCTTAGTTAGACGTCTCTCTATAGAAATGGGCACTGGAGCTTCAGAAAATCCCAGTTTATTTTTCTAAACACTTTTTAAAGCACCTATCATTGTACAAGCCCTAAGTACATAACATAGCTACCACTGGCATGGCATAGGATGGTGGCGAGCTCATCATGGTCGACTTCTTACTTCAGATCGACGCGGAGGGGCTTGCGATTTTTGAAGTGTCTACCAAGGCCTGTGTCGCTAGATAGAAGCCAACCTCGGTAAATACGCTGAACCCCGTCATGGTGTGTTTAGTACGGTGCATGAGGGCAAAAGTTCTCAATCCGACCCACTTTTGCTTGTTTGTAGGGTGCATGGGCTCACCTGGACTGATGTAAAAAGGGCTCTCAGCCATGCCCATCTCATACACCCCAGAGAGGGTGCATGGAGACAGCCATGCTCGCCCCAACCCTCATCCCCACCCATCAGACCACCTCCAGATATGTTTCAATTTAAAAAAAATGTTCAGAGTTTCAAAAAAATCAAAAAATATTCAGAATTTCAAACTTTGTTTAGATTTTTGAAAATTTTCAGAACTTCGAATTTTGTTTAAATTTTTGAAATTGTTTGAATTTCAATTTTTGGTTAAATTTTTTAAAAATGTTCATAATTTCAAATTTTGTTTAATTTTCGGAAAATGTTCAAAATTTTTAATTTTCAACAATGTTCAGTATTTCAAAATTTGTTTAAATTTTCAAAAAATATTTTGAATTTCAAAAAAAAATCAGAATTTAAATTTTGTTTAAATTTGTAAAAAAAGTATTTAGAATTCGAAATTTTGTTATATTTCCAAATGTTCAAAATTTATTTAAATTTTTTGAAAATGTTTAGAATTTCAAATTTTATTTCAATTCTCGATAAAAGTTCAGAATTTCAAAATATGTTTAAATTTTTGGTCACCGGTCAAAAATATTATTCGGAATTCGAAATTGTTCAGCATGTCTAAACAGATGCAGGCTGTCAAACAAAGTCTCAGCTCAGCATGTCTCAGTGCATACACAACAAATGCATGGACTTGGCATTTCTACATTCAGCATGTATCAGAGGAGAACAACTCGGCTAGGTCCATACATGCTACCAAACACACCCTAACGCATGAGAAAGTTGAAGAGGAGTTTGGCGCTTTCTTCATAGTGAAGCATGGGCATTTTGCTTGCCCATACAATTCTCATTAAATTTGAGTGCATGCTATTTTTTTTTCTCCCATTGCAACGCACGTGCGTACGTGCTTTTTTTTCTGAAGTGCATACATTTTTTTATGTGCATATAATAAGAAAAGGCCGACATTGGAGCATTTGAGAGTGACTCATAAAACCGATGATGGGCCGGCCCGGACTGATGAACTGATAGTAACAGGGCCCTTAAAACTCTGCGCTCCAGCCGAGACAGAAGCCCAAGTGCGGTGCGGAGTACCCACGCCGCCATGGCCGCCGGACAGCCGCAACTGCTCGCCGGCGTCAGCGACCGGGGCTCCTCATCCTCATCTTCCTCCCACCCTCCGCCACCGCCTCCGCCCAAGATCCTCCTCGCGAAGCCGCCTCTGCCGCCCCCCTCTTCCTCCGGCGCCGACGACGAGGGCGCTGGCGGCGGCGGCGGCGCCCGCGCGCGGCAGGGGCCGCAGCCTGGCTCGCTCAGCCTCGTCTCCGACGCCTGGGAGGTCCACACCGACAAGATCCTACCGGTGCGTGCACAACCCCCTTGTCTCCCCCACTTCTTACTGCTTAATTCAAGAGTGGCGATGGATGAATTTGGGCTGCTTAACTGCATTTTATAGTGCAAAAGAATTGGCTGATTCCTCCAGTACTTCATATGTCGTTTAAACATGTAGCTGAGTATGAATTAGCTTCATATGTCTCGTGCTTTGACTACTTGTTACTACTGTAGTTGTTACTTCCCTACTAAGATGTGTTGTGCTGAGCAAGCTGAGATCTTGCACTACAATTTTCGATGCTCTACACCAGTCGTTTAAGATATGTCTCGTGTTCTTCCTTTTCGCAGTATCTGACAGAGAACAATGATTTCATGGTGATCGGGATAATCGGTCCACCTGGTGTGGGCAAGTCAACCATCATGAACGAGCTTTATGGATATGACGGAAGCTCAACTGGTACATTTAATTATATGGTTCATTGCACTTATATTATGATTCCCTTTTACTTCTATTATGGTTCCTTTTACTCTGTGTAGCAGTCATTCAGTCTTACACTGGTTGTTGTAGTGGTTCTAGTTGACTTTGTTGTACTCAATTAAGAATTCAAACGACATGCACTTATAAGCATTAGTTGCAGGTTCACCTTTTAGTTGATAATATAGTAATACAGACATTATTGTTAAATGTTGCGGCATTGTAATATCTATTCTGTTTCCAACTTCTATGCTTCTTCTACTTATCAAAAATTTCAAAAGCTTTTCCGTGCCCATGTGCTGCTGAGAATCATAGCAAAAATACCTTTAGCAGTTCATTTGGCACCAAACTTGGGCAAACGAAAATTCAATCAGGTGACCATTCTCTGCAGGAATGCATCCTCCTTTTGCTACGCAAACTGAGGAAATCAAAGCAATGGCAAAGCACTGTACTGCAGGTGTTGATTTCAGGATATCTCATGAACGAGTTATACTTCTCGACACTCAGGTAAGATGAACTTAGTTTACTCTCAGCACTGCACTGGTGTGGTCCAAATACTAGGACAGTTAAGCTAAAAATCTTGCTGATAATATTCTCGAATGCAATCAATTATCCTGCAGCCGGTATACAGTCCATCCATCCTAATGGATATGATGAGGCCAGATGGTTCATCTTCACTTCCTGTTCTTAATGGCGATCCATTACCAGCAGACCTGGCCCATGAGCTAATGGGAATCCAGGTAAATGATTTACTTTAATTCTTACACCTGACTGTGTTGCTGCTGGCTTTACCTTTGTGGTTCACAGTAATTGATCGGTATTTTCTGTTGTTCTGCAAGGAATTTCTTTAGCTTGGTGTTTTCTTGGCATCTGTCTGTAATATTGTGTTGGTTGTGTCAGACGGGATCAATGATTTTTCCATGTGGCATCTCATGCTTACGGTAAGTTGTTTGGCTATATTTTCTCTGTAGATACACTTCCTTCTTTCGAGCATTAAAATAGTTTGTTCACCTGGTAGTGTGAACTGCCAATTTTGTCGGAAACCCCCTGTTTAGTGGAGCCTATTCTAGTAATATATGCAGAACAATGAAACAAATTACATTTAGAGGGTCATTACTGAGTATATGAGTTCTAAATCTTGTTTTAGGGAGACTAAAATCATTAATGGTCTAATCTTGCAACCTTCTGACTTTAGTGGAGCAGATTGGTAATTTGCATGGGTAGTAGTATTCTCTTTTGCATTTTGTTTATCTGTGGTTTCCACCATTTTCTTTTTCTTCTTCTTCAAGAGAAAAAAAGCTAACTTATGTTGGCTACATACTGCCACAGATTGCCTGATTCTTCCAATTTAATTCAAAATTGAGATTTCCTTGGCGTATATCTCACTTTACCTGTTTCACCTGTCACACTCCTCAGCATATTATGCATATGCATAGTTGATAATAGCACATGTTTCTTATCCAGCATTTGGAGAGTGAACCATTGTATTATATTCTACTGAAAACTTCTGCAGTTACTCTGAGTCTCTGTTCATGTACTTCAACTATGTTGACTGATGACCCTATGTTAGAAGTGATATTTGACAATATTGTACAATGCTGAAATGAGTGTTGTAATGTAATTTTACAGGTTGATTTGCTGAAGAATAACATACCTGACCCATCATTGTTGACATCATCTACGCCAGACAAGGAAAATAAAAATGATAACCAATCAACCAGTGAAGATTATATGGCCGATCTCTGTTTTGTGCATTCTAGGTGAGCATTATGAACTGTTCTACTCTCTTTAAGAGAGTGTCTTTTCATGTTATCAACTCATTTATATTTCTCTGAATATATTGATCTTTTCTATATACTGTTGGTCAAAATGAACTGTTGTACTTGCCTTAGGAGAGTGTATTTTTCCTGTTATCAGATACTCATTTATATTCATCTGAATAAACAGATCTTTTGAATTTCCTGTTGGTTAGAAAAAGAATGTTGCTGCAAAATGATCATATGAGCAGATACCACTTCCATACTTAATACATCCGTCTACTGGTTTAATTTTAGTAATTTGATTGGTGGTGTTTTCTAATTGAACAGATTGAGGGAACATGACTTTTCTCCTTCAAAGCTCATGCTTCTACGGGAGACTCTTGAAAAACACTTTGAGTCGTCCTCATTTAACATTGGCAGCTCTAGTGCGACACCTGAAGTTACCGATTCCTCGGTTGCTCCAAGCACGAAAGTTGAAGACTTGAGCTCCAGCCAGCAGGACGTATTCCTTCTTCCATTAAGATCACATGATAACTCAGCAAAGTTTGAGTATGGGACATACTCATCCATGCTAGGAAAGCTTCGTGATCAGGTATCTTTTCTAGTCCGAGTTGAAATTACATATAGATTTATATACTCCAGTCTTGAAACCATTTAAAATGAAAAAAAAATCGCTGTCAGACATGCAGCATGTTCTTAGCTTATCTTGTTTATTTACTCAAGCATTTATTAACGGCCCCGTTAAGTCAGTCCGCTGTGTACGTTGCTGCCGTTGCAGGTCCTCGCGAGGCCGTTGAGGCCGTTCTCGAAGAACCTCACAGAGCGCGACTGGCTGAGGAGCTCGGCCAAGATATGGGACATGGTGAGGAGATCTCCCGTCGCCTCGGACTACTGCAAGGCGCTCCAGAGCTCAGGATTGTTCAGGAAGTAGCCACATATGCGTTGTGTGTTATCGATTCGACCGACCTGAGACACAATTTGAATCGCTGTTAGATGAGAAGGTGATGGATTTGTTCGCAATATAATGTATGGATTCTATGGGGATTTTTTGGCATTGTAAATCTGGGAGAAGAATTTCCGACCTTGGTGCTGTCCCTGTTGTTTGCCTACTACTACTACAAGGTTATGGGATATGGATGGGTCCGGATATGTTGTGACGTAGCAATGCAGAATGATTTCTTAATCGGGTGGTGGTTACATCTCTCTTTCACTCATCCTAACTGATATCTGAACATTTATGATTTAGCATTTGACCTCACAGCAAAAGAAACTAGGGGTCGAGTCTTTCTGCGAGTCGAATTTTCCCTGCATTTTTCACATGGCTAAAGATGTGTAAGCTCTTACCTTTTCAGAAGAGGCTTGTAAGGTTATGTTTCATTCCTGACCCCACAAGTGTAAATAGGTTCATGCATCCCTTGGTGTATCGTCCAAGGCAAATGCTCAGTTAAACACTGACATGACAGTTTGTGCTACCTATATTCTCTCTTGATAGTAGAGTGGGAGTTTAGACTGGAGACCTAAAAGCACTCTTGCTGCCTTGCTGGCCTTAACCCTGGTCAACTAGCAAATCCATATGACAAATGGTTGGACTCTTATTTAATCCCCACCTTCTCTCTCTGATCGTGTTACCGGCTTGCAAATTCATTTATCGACTGAGTCCTCCGTAAACTAATTAGATTCTTTAGATCACTAATTAAAAAAATTACTCCCTCCGTCCGAAATTACTTATCGCGAAAATAAATGTATCTAGAACTAATATATGTCTAGATACATCCATTTTCCCAACAAGTATTTTTGAACGGAGGGAGTATTAGTTTACAGAGAAGTACTTAATTAGCGCACCTGTCGGGTGCACGCCCAAAGGTTAACCTGCTCCTTTCTTTTCATTACAGTGCCTGCAGCGCACAAATGGGTCGGCAGGAGAGACACCGGCCGAACCAACAAGATAGGTAGGCGATCTGAGTACCACGTATTTACTCCCTTTGTCCGGAATTAGTGTCGCGAAAATGAATGTATCTAGAACTAAAATATGTCTAGATACATTCATTTTCCCAACAAATATTTCTGAACGGAGAGAGTACGTACGTGGCTCTTCGGTCTTGCTGACCAAAGATACGCCGACTTAATTATGTCAACTTTGATGATCTCTTGCATTACATTAGCACCATCTTACTGCACTACTGCTATAACTAGTTAAGTGCCCGTGCGTTGCTACGGGGCAAATCAACAATTGTAGATGCACTTGAAAAAATAATTATCGACGCGTTGATAACAAATTATATTGTCATTTTTAGTTGAGTGGAACACCATTATGATTTTGCTCGACAACAAATTGTCTTGTACTCCCTTCGTCCGGAAATACTTGTCACCAAAATGAATAAAAGGGGATGTATCTAGATGTATATTAGTTCTAGATACATCCCTTTTTATCTATTTTGATGACAAGTATTTTCGGACGGAGGGAGTATATTTTTTAGGTCGAGTGGAACACCATTATGGTGGTTTTTGAATTAAGCATCTCGCCCAAATTTCATATGGTGCTCAATTAATTAAGCTTTTGTTTGCCCAATTGCACTATAGTACTTCATGTTCTATGAACAGAAGGACAAATTATATTATGTGCGCATAGACATAATCTTAATGTCCCTTCTAGTGAAATTTAGGCATGCAAGACCAATTTTACCAACTTCTCATATCTTTCAAGGATAAAATTTCAGCAAACAAGCAACTCATGTATGAAGATGTGTGCTATTCTTTAGTATACTTGCATCGTGAAAATATCATGTTTTAGAAGTGAGAACCTTAGTATATTAATCAATATATAACACTGACATAATATACGGTGCTACAGTTAGAAATTGTGATAAAAGGGAATCACCTAGTAACTTCTAAAGTGATCTCTCTGACAACGGATATGAAGTTAGCTAGCGTATTCTAAATCTAGACCAGTGTGAAGCTACTAAAATTACCATCATAGTACACTTGTTTGAAATTTAGCCAAAACTAATATACATTATGCGTCTTCAGAATCTGAAGTGAAATGTTATCGGCAAAGGGACAACCATTCCTCACCAAAATAAAGAGAGCAACGACAGGACCTACACATTAGCAAACATCCCAAAAATTAATCAACACTTTGAAGTAGATTTGTAAGAGCATTAATCCACAAGAAAAAAACATATCCCTTAATTTTGCCTAGGCTATGCAAGAAAGTAGTACCAAGGAGCACCAACCATTTGTTTCCTGCCTTTTGCACTACCAATAAAACGACAGCATCCATGCCACTGCATGTTCAGCCTTTCTGTTGCATGATGATAATATAAAATACATGATGATAATATAAAAGAAATGACCAGTCAAGGCAGGTTGTCGATCACTTGCTGGACATTACCTTATCTATTGGCAAGCACTGGTGATTTGTCTCATAACCTATCCCTCCCTATCATTTTCACAAGCCTAAAATCTTAAAAGTAATACAAAAGTTGTGTAGATCTGTATGAAATAGTGCAAAAAGAATCATACATAGCAATTGTATAAAATGACTCTTTTATCTTGTCACTCTAGTATGAATCCAAGCATAGTACAACAGAAACAACTCATTAATCAGTAAACATTTCCAAATGGAAAAGACAAATAAAACATACACCTACTTAGTAAATTTTGGAATATCAAATACATCATCTCCGCTCCTCTCTACAAAATTCAGAAAATATTCAAACATATGCTTATATTATTAAGTGTCACGGGTGTAGCCTAACAATATAGAGTTCAATGACATTCAAAGAAACAAAGGTCATTATAGTAGAGAAAGCCACCAAACGTAATCCTTCTGGTTACATGTACTTTTCTTGCCGCAGATTGTGTGCCCTTTTCTATTGGACTGTAGTCATAAATTGTCCTTTCTGTTTCTTTTTTCCCAAGCAGACAAAGGAGATCTCTCTTTTCATTATAACTATGTAGTGATATCATGGGTAAATGCAAAAGAAAAATATGTATTGACAAATGAAAATCTGCAAAACCTTAACTTAAGACACTGGAGTGGAGCGACATTCATCTTGCAACCATGGTGGAAGGTGATTTTCTTTGGCACAAGTGGCTCTTTGAAATTCATCATCCTGAACATAACAAATTAGAAATATGTATTTTTGTAGCTTCATACTATTGATACATGGGAAGAATGACGGTCCATTTTGATACCTCATCCAGTTCATCAAACTCAAAATCCTGACAAAATGATCAAACACTGAATGTTAGACATAAGCAGAGGTTGCCAGTTCTGTGTAATTTATAGCGGGCCAATGTGATCTCATCAAGGATTGTGTTGACGTCTAACTATTTCCTCCATCTCAGTGTGTCTTCCCACATCTGCATAACCTTCTCCGCGCCCAACTGTCTGGCCTTCATGAACATGCATCATACGTTCATATCGATGCTGTCAGATCCTAGCATTTCAGAAAGCTATCTAAATGGTACAAGGAAAAAACAGAGGAAACGAAGAAATAAAACAAGGCAAGCAGAAGCATCGTACTCCCTCCGTCCGTAAATACTTGTCACCAAAATGGATAAGAGGGGATGTATCTAGACGTATTTTAGTTTTAGATACATCTCTTTTTATCCATTTTGATGACAACTATTTTCGGACGGAGGGAGTAGTTGTCGTACATGTCGAGGACAAGCCATGTACGGCCAGCCACTCATGGAAGACGGCGACAACGCGCTCCTCACATCCTCAATGGAGATGCCAGGAACCAGACGTCAAAGAGCGTGGATGACCTTCCGCCACAGTGATCCTATCTTCTATTATTAGTAGTTTATTAAAAAGAAAGCATGGTCTTCCTCTTCATGACTACACAAACAGAAACATACAGATTGTGGCAAATTAAATCCAAACAAGATAATCAGTGTGTCATGCCTAATTTAAAATACATTCTTGTGAGGGTAAACAAGAAATTGTCTCCCCTAATTAATTCCATCTAACTAAAAAATTCTGCAGCCTAGTACTGTAGTACGAAAATTCATTTAACTAAATAATGTGTGCACCTTAATATGGTAGTACGGTACAGATTAGTTTTATGAGTCACTGGCAATTATAGAACTTAAAGGAGACTCGCCGGAGTTGATGAGCCACTGGATTATGTGCGTTGCATAATACAAACTAAAGGCGACTCACTCGATAATTTCGTTGCGCGTTGCCGTTACTTTTGTCTGGTCGCAGCTGATTCGGCCACACACCCATAATTAACATGTAGTGTCTATCTCGCTCCTTCCCTCTCCAAATTCCCGAGCAATTATTTTTTATGATGAATTTGATGAGATATGAGAAATATCTTACTTCCAAGGCATATATACAACATGGGATGTGTTGAAGCAAATTAATTGAATAAGAGAAATATCATGTTTCTGTTGTAAGAACTTGGTGCACATAATTGCATGAAATATAATATATCCAGATCAGTTATTAGCTTCAGTCACATGAGCATCACATGACTACATCACGTAGATAACTTGACAACCCTTCACGCCACCACTTAAAATTAAAAGGCTGATATGAAATAAAATTAGCTTTGGCGCACACCTTAGCTTCACGATTACATCAATGTGATTCTACGACAGGTTATCGGTGCACTCTGATGCTGCCAAAATATATGGATAGTCTCAAATCGCATTGTTGTTCTTCACCATTGGGCCACAACAACAACAACAACAACAACAAAACAAAAATGAATCATCTCTCTCTCTCCCTCTCACACAACAGCTAATGCTAGCAGCAGGGTATGATGAACAATATGAACTCATCTCTCTCTCTTCTTCCCTCTCTCTCTACTGCACAACAATCGCGAATAGCAGCAGCAACAGCAGCATACCATGACCAATATCGGCTACTCTCTCTCTCTCCCTCTCCCTCTCTCTCCCCCTCGCTCTCCCTCCCTCCCTCTCTCCCTCTCTCTATCCCTCTCCCTCTCTCTCTCTCTCTCTCTCTCTCTCTCTCTCTCTCTCTCTCCAATGCGGCGTCGCCCCGCCTATCATTGCCCTTCTCGGATCAAGCGCTGCACCACCTTTATCCCCTCAGCTCCCTGCCGCCTCGGTTCAAGCAAGGACGTACGTACATCGGTGCCGCAGCAACACCCTCGACGAGCCGTATCGCCGCTGCCGTGCGCCATTTCGATGAGATGGCCGATATGAGAGAGATGATGTATGCTCAGGAAGAGAGGATGAATGGATACCTCCCGTCCAGCCCCTGATGTCATCATAAGCATGTCGCCGATGCTGGATTGGCGCCGCTCGACCTGTCATGCCGGCCCACAGGAGAATAAACGAGATGGGGAGGGGATTAGGCTTTCTCTGGTTTGCTCGGGGGACCGGTTGCGTAGCGAGACGATCGGCTATTGGATGGATTCATCATGGGCAAAAGGAAAAAGAACTACCCGTATTTTTGGATATATAGAGATTGATTACCGTCAGTTGATCGTGATTGATTCCTTCCATGAATGTAGGTAGTAGAGATAAACGAGGAAGGAGACTGATTTGGTAGATATAAACAAGGAAGGAGACCGATTTGGTGGAACCACACGCAACTTGAGATAATCGGCGTCCATTAATTGCGAGATCGG
>NC_041392.1:18664004-18665396 GCF_002162155.2 Triticum dicoccoides
GAACGAACAAACGAACGACGTACGAACTCGTCCTTTAGGAGTAGAGATTAGAACATTTTGAACCAACCAGCTCTCAGATTGTACCCCTACCTACTCCCTCCATTTCGAATTATTCGTCGCAGAAATGGATGTATCTAGATGTATTTTAGAGCTGTTAGGATCCTATTGGTCGATAGAAAAGGTACTTCCTCCGTTTCGAATTACTCGTCGCAAAAATGGATGTATCTAGATGTATTTTAGTTCTAGATACATTCATTTTTGCGACGAGTAATTTGAAACAAAGGGAGTACCTTTTCTATCGACCAATAGGATCCTGGCAACTCATCACCAGGACATTAGTTAATGTGCTCCAAAAGACGGTGATTACATTCATCCACAGGGGCATTTTATATTGGCACCGGCTATATATACGCCAGGCATATGAAAAAAATTCATCCATTAATCACTTTCACAGGAACCACTAATCTTAATCCAACGGTCCAAAACAATGCTGCCACCGCCCCGACCATCTCTCTATGACCCACCGATCTAGAGAAGACTTCCGGCAATCCCCTGCAACCCCACCCCCACCCCTATGATAAATAATGGGGTAATGAATTCACTCTAAAATAGATAGTGGGGCTCCCTTCTCCGACGAGGTTCCTTCTTCTGCGGTAACTGATGCTAGAGAAATTTTCAGGTAACTGATTAATAACGAAACCGTTTAATATTATGTTTTAGAAACATACTCGCACAAGAGTAGTGCATCACCTACATACACTTACTTTTATAAATGCAGTTTCTTACACATCATTTTATATTACATGCACATACACTCACTCTTATTAATGTACGCATACACTTTCTTATTCCTATGAACATAGGTACTCCCTCCATCCCGTATGTAATGTAAGGTGTTTCCGCAAGCCATGTTAACTTGTAAAAACGTCTTATACTATGAGACGGAGGCAGTGTAATATACATACCCCGACACTCCTGCCAAACACAAACCAGCGGTGCTTGCTATCAACTGCTCCGTTTCTTTAGTCACCTTATCTTCTTTTTTTGAAGATTTAGTCATCGTTATCTCGACTTGCCGACTTACCTCTCACACTAGCTGGCCTCTCTTTTTAGCAACTAAAACAAACGATTTTATGTATGGACAGGGACCACTGGTAGAAAAAGGGCCTGTTGTCCCGGTTCGTAAGAGCTTTTAGTCCCGGTTCCTGAACCGGGACTAAAGTGTCGGTACTAATGCCCTGTACCTTTAGTCCCGGTTCAATCCAGAACCAGGACTGATGGGCCTCCACGTGGCCTGTGCAACCGGAGCCCAGACAAGAGACCCTTTGGTCCCGGTTGGTGGCACCAACCGGGACCAATAGGCATCCACGCGTCAGCATTTCTGTGTCTGGG
>NC_041392.1:18665540-18669043 GCF_002162155.2 Triticum dicoccoides
GGGGGGGGGGTTGGGGGTTTTGGAGGGTTAATTTAGGTGTTTCATATATTGTGTTAGCTAGCTATAATTAATAGAGAGAAGTGTCCTCTCTTATGTCCGTGCTTGGTCGACGCTACGTAATATACATACGTATAGAGAGGACTAGACACGCTAGTTAGCTAGTAAGCAAACGAAGGAAACAGAAGATCATCATGAACATATATGCATACAGAGAGAAGTGATATCGACCACCTCTCCTTCTCCGAGAGATTGGTCGAATAACAAGTTCTCGTATATCTATCCGACACTACCGGCTACATATATACAATAATTATCTCTTGCAAATATAATCATACGGACTCATGGTCCACATAGTATTCTCCGTCTTCAGCGATCACGTGGTCAAGAAAGAATGCATATATATATGAATGAATGAAACTCAATACAAATGATGGTAATAAAATAAAATTGTGAATGTTGTTATTTACGTACTTCATATTGTTCGTCAGAGTACCCGCCCCGCTCACAGGTCATGTGGCGGATGGACTCACAGACGTAGTATCCACAGAAAGCATTCCCTTTTTCCTGCCACAACCACTTTACAAGAAATAGAGGTCAATCAAACTGATAAGCAAGAATGCTAAATAGTATTGATGAAACTAGCGCTTGAATCACTAGGAGATGCGCGGAACATGCTACTATAGTACTTACTTTCGGGTGTCTAAATTCCAGCTCCTTCGGCAGTCCCGGAACTTTTCTGGTGAATTTTCTCCAAACCCTGCCGGACAAGGAAAACAATTACTTGGTATCAAGAAATGAACAAAGTTGCTGATATGGTGGATAATGATCGATTTAACTTACTTCTTGAGGATTTCAGTCATGTCCGCATACTCCTGGGGATCTTTTCGTTTAGAGTCCAAGACGGTTACTACTCCCTGCTCAAGCCTAATCTCTAGGAGAATATAGTGGAAACTGCACACGCATGCATAACTCATCAATTACATTACTATAACCTGGACTAATATATAAGGGAAACCGAATATGCACAAGACAGTAACACTCACTTGAAGTTGTAAGGAAAGAGTATTATATCTTTGTTTTCATTTTTTTGAATGATCGTAGCAAGTTGGCCTCGGTATCTCCGGGACGATGTTGAACCTCAGTTGCATCTATGAGATATGTGTTAATGAACCCAATATCACCGTTTTGTCTTTTCCTCAATTCGGCGATCTTCATTCTGCATAATATAGTGAGGATAATTATAAATACATGCAATGAAAGAGATGAGCTATATAGAGAGACTTAATGACAGAAGTAGTAGTACTTACAGACAGTAGCAGGTGATCGTTGTTTTATCGAGGGCCAATTGATTGAAAAACTGATAGAACTCCTCAAATGGAATAGGCAACAGTTCAACTCCAACGAGGTCATACTCCGGTTTAACTCTCGCATACAGAGTACTCCTCCCCCCAGACTCTCTGCAGATTTTCAAGTACCAATCATATAATCTTCGCATCATCGTTGTTAAAGATTTTTCATCTTTGACGAGAGGCTTCCTGTATTCGTATCTGTGTATCTGCACCTCCATGGGATCATAATGTACATCGTCGGGCAGGTAATCGTCAACATTGCCATAACCGGGCACCATCCTCGGATCGACGATGTCGCTAGGCACCTTGAGAGGGGGGCACGATTGCTTCGCTTGTTCGCCGAGCTGGGCAATTTGTTTCCCAGCTGCTCGTCGTTCTTTTTCAGCCTTTGATCACTGACTGTACTTCCCGACCGCTCCGCTTCGGCCCATGTTTTTGCAATAATGCGCTCATAGTTGCCTTTCGGCGGAGACTTGGGTGGTTTTGCCAGGGCAGCCAGAGTGTGCTTCACTTTCACCGGATCTACCTTCTCCTCCGGAGGTGGATGTCTCTTTGCTCTCAACCCTTGAAACCAGTCATCCACTTCCGTTCGCGCGATCTCGGCGTTCTCCTCCGAGGTCCTCTCATATGGTAACTTCTCTGGAGTCTTCAGAGAAGGACCGAATCTGTATGTCCTCCCGCCTCTGGTTGTACTGCTAGACGCCGACCGAGCAGACGGAGTGGTTGTATTCTTTACTTGCTTACGAGGCGGAGGAGAAGGACTACAACGCGCCGGAGCAGCTGGAGCGGCGGCAGGTCTCTTCCGCCCTTGCTGACGAGGCGGAGAAGGAGGAGGCTGGCTGCTCGGGCGCGTCGGCGCAGGCGGAGAAGGAGGCGGAGTGCCGCCACGCGCCAGAGAAGGAGCCGGCCGAGGGCCCTGATCGTCACTCGCCGGAGGAGGAGGCGGTGGAGGAGGCGGAGTGCCCTGACTCGCCGGAGGAGAAGGAGGAGGCGAAGGCGTCCAATTCGGAAGGTTGATGAGCTCCTCCCGCCATAGGCATGGAGTCTTCAGAGCAGACCCCAGCCGAGTCTCCCCTTCACCGGTAGGGTGGTCAAGCTGGAGGTCCTCAAATCCCTCCGTTATTTCATCCACCATCACCCTAGCATATCCTTCTGGAATCGGCCGGCAGTGAAAAGTTGCGCCAGGTTCAGTAGGATAAACAGAGCCAACAGCCGCCTTGACCTTCAAATTCATCCATTGCGTCATAAGGTGGCAATTTTGAGACTCCGTGATAGCATCCACGGGATAGCTGGCAGGAGCCATCAAGGCATGCTCCGGCTGAAGCAGCTCGGTGGAAGCCACGCTGCTTCTGCGCTGAGATGGCGGGGTAGCTTCGGGGGAGGCTTCGGCAGTACGTTTGCTGCGATTTGCTTCTCGTTCCTCTATCGCGTCTACCCTTGCTTGCAGCGCCTGCATTTGGGTCTGCTGCACTTTTTTCCTCCTCTCATGGGATTTGTAACCGCCCGCGTCCGGAAACCCAACCTTTCACGAAATGGAGCCTGGCGTGCCTCGTGTCCGTCCAGGGTGCTCAGGATTCCCGAGGGCCATTGTGAGCTCGTCATTCTCTCTGTCTGGAAAGAACTTCCCTTGCTGCGCTGCTTCGATATACTGCTCCTCTCAACTGCAGGCTTTCATGCCTAATCTATCACTACAATGCATGTGGGCCTACTGGGCCTGTTGCGGGCCTGAATCCTGGCCCATGGTAGGGTTTCTAGTCATATTCAGGCCGTGGTGGCCCAGTAGGTGGCATTTTTTTGTTTTTTGTTGCTTTATTTATTTTCTTTTGTTTTTTGCTTTATTTTTTAATTCTTTATGCTTATAGTTTTAGAAAAATTATAAACTTTTTGTTAATGCCATTAGTTTCCAAATTTGAAAATAATTTTTTAGTTTTTTAGTTTTCTTTGTTGCTTTATTTATTTTATTTTGTAATTAACTTTACTATAAAAATAGTTTTTTCCTGTTTTTTTGATTTGTTTTTTGCATTATTTATTTTCTTTTGTTTTTTGCTTTAATTTTTAATTCTGTTTGCTTTTAGGTTAGCAAAATTATAAACTTTCTGTTAGTGCCATTAGTTTTAGAAAAATTATAAACTTTCTGTTAGTGCCATTAGTTTT
>NC_041392.1:18669075-18675599 GCF_002162155.2 Triticum dicoccoides
TTTTTTAGTTTTTTTGTTTTCTTTGTTGCTTTATTTATTTTATTTTGTGATTAACTTTACTATAAAAATAGTTTTTTCCTGTTTTTTTGATTTGTTTTTTGCATTATTTATTTTCTTTTGTTTTTTGCTTTAATTTTTAATTCTGTTTGCTTTTAGGTTAGCAAAATTATAAACTTTCTGTTAGTGCCATTAGTTTTAGAAAAATTATAAACTTTCTGTTAGTGCCATTAGTTTTCAAATTTGAATAGTTAAAATTTGAATTCTTTGAAAATTGTTTGAATCACAAGTTTGTGATTAACTTACTAAAAAAATAAGAATAGATGCGCTTTTAGAGAAAATTCAACCTAAATTCCTAGTAAATTTCTATGAATTTCAGAGAAATTCACTATGAATTTAGGTTAAACTTTTCTCTATTAGGGCATCTATTTTCACTTTGAGAGGAGCTCAACAAGGCAGAGAGGGAAGGGCTTATAAACCGGTGTGAGCCCCCTTCGGTTGGCGAGGTGGGACTAAACTCGGCCCGCAACGAGGACCAACCCTTTAGTCCCGGTTTGAAAGTTGGCATGGGCCAGGGACTAATGGTCATGGTATTACGAGGGCCGAACCATAAGACATGAAAGCATTTCAAATGAACTCTGAAAAAGTTGAAAGTTGGGATGGTATCATAATTTCACCCACATAGCATGTGCATGTACAAAACGGACAATGGTAGCATGTTCGTGTGTTACAAAGTTGCGGGAGAAAGTCTTCACTTTTTCTTCGCTTGTGTCATTTGCTTATTGCGCCGTAACCATGGATAATCTTCATTGTTTATCAGGATGTTTGGGTCAGCCTTGACATCGAAGGGAGGAATTTCATGAAACTTTTCATAATCTTCAGACATGTCTGTCTTGCCGTCCACTCCCAGGATGTCCCTTTTTCCTGAAAGAACTATGTGGCGCTTTGGCTCATCGTATGATGTATTCGCTTCCTTATCTTTTCTTTTTCTCGGTTTGGTAGACATGTCCTTCACATAGATAACATGTGCCACATCATTGGCTAGGACGAACGGTTCGTCAGTGTACCCAAGATTTTTCAGATCCACTGTTGTCATTCCGTACTGTGGGTCTACCTATACCCCGCCGCCTAACAGATTGACCCATTTGCACTTAAACAAAGGGACCTTAAAATCAGGTCCGTAGTCAAGTTCCCATATGTCCACTATGTAACCATAATATGTATCCTTTCCGCTCTCGGTTGCTGCATCAAAGTGGACACCGCTGTTTTGGTTGGTGCTCTTTTGATCTTGGGCGATCGTGTAAAATGTATTCCCATTTATCTCGTATCCTTTGTAAGTCAATACAGTCAAAGATGGTCCCTTGGACAACAAGTACAACTCATCACAAACAGTGTTGTCACCTCTGAGACGTGTTTCCAACCAACTGCTGAAAGTCCTGATGTGTTCACATGTAATCCAGTCGTCGCACTGCTCCGGGTGTTTGGAGCGCAGACTGTTCTTGTGTTCATCGACATACGGGGTCACCAAGGTAGAGTTCTGTAGAACTATGTAGTGTGCTTGAGACCAAGAATATCCGTCCCTGCATATTATTGAGTCTCTTCCAAGAGTGCCTTTTCCAGTCAGTCTCCACTCATACCGCGATTTAGGGAGACCTATCTTGTTAAGGCCAGGAATGAAGTCAACACAAAACCCGATAACACCCTCTGTTTGATGGCCCATGGAGATGCTTCCTTCTGGCCTAGCGCGATTACGGACATATTTTTTTAGGACACCCATGAACCTCTCAAAGGGGAACATATTGTGTAGAAATACGGGCCCCAGGATGACAATCTCGTCGACTAGATGAACTAGGACGTGCGTCATGATATTGAAGAAGGATGGTGGGAACACCAGCTCGAAACTGACAAGAAATTGCGCCACATCACTCCTTAGCCTTGGTACGATTTCTGGATCGATCACCTTCTGAGAGATTGCATTGAGGAATGCACGTAGCCTCACAATGGCTAATCGGACGTTTTCCGGTAGAAGCCCCCTCAATGCAACCGGAAGCAGTTGCGTCATAATCACGTGGCAGTCATGGGACTTTAGGTTCTGAAACTTTTTCTCTGGCATATTTATTATTCCCTTTATATTCGACGAGAAGCCAGTCGTGACCTTCATACTGAGCAGGCATTCAAAGAAGATTTCTTTCTCTTCTTTCGTATGAGCATAGCTGGCAGGACCTTTATACTGCTTCGGAGGCATGCCGTCTTTTTCGTGCAAACGTTGCAGGTCCTCCCGTGCCTCAGGTGTATCTTTTGTCTTCCCATACACGCCCAAGAAGCCTAGCAGGTTCACGCAAAGGTTCTTCATCACGTGCATCACGTCGATTGAGGAGCGGACCTCTAGGTCTTTCCAGTAGGGTAGGTCCCAAAATATAGATTTCTTCTTTCACATGGGTGCGTGTCCCTCAGCGTCATTCGGAACAGCTAGTCCACCGGGACCCTTTCCAAAGATTACGCAGTGTAAATCATTGACCATAGCAAGCATGTGATCACCGGTGCGCATGGCGGGCTTCTTCCGGTGATCTGCCTCGCCTTTGAAATGCTTGTCTTTCTTTCGACATTGATGGTTGGTCGGAAGAAATCGACGATGGCCCAGGTACACATTCTTCCTGCATTTGTCCAGGTATATACTTTCAGTGTCATCTAAACAATGCGTGCATGCGTGATATCCTTTGTTTGTCTGTCCTGAAAGGTTACTGAGAGCGGGCCAATCATTGATGGTCACGAACAGCAATACCTTAAGGTTAAATTCCTCCTGTCTGTGCTCATCCCACGTACGTACACCGTTTTCATTCCACAACTGTAAAAGTTCTTCAACTAATGGCCTTAGGTACACATCAATTTCGTTGCCGGGTTGCTTAGGACCTTGGATGAGAACTGGCATCATAATGAACTTCCGCTTCATGCACATCCAAGGAGGAAGGTTATACATACATAGAGTCACGGGCCAGGTGCTGTGATTGCTGCTCTGCTCCCCGAAAGGATTAATGCCATCCGCGCTTAAAGCAAACCATACATTCCTTGGATCCTTTGCAAACTCATCCCAGTACTTTCTCTCGATTTTTCTCCACTGCGACCCGTCAGCGGGTGCTCTCAACTTCCCATCTTTCTTTCGGTTCTCACTGTGCCATCGCATCAACTTGGCATGCTCTTCGTTTTTGAACAGACGTTTCAACCGTGGTATTATAGGAGCATACCACATCACCTTCGCAGGAACCCTCTTCCTGGGAGGCTCGCCGTCAACATCACCAGGGTCATCTCGTCTGATCTTATACCGTAATGCACCGCATACTGGGCATGCGTTCAGATCCTTGTATGCACCACGGTAGAGGATGCAGTCATTAGAGCATGCATGTATCTTCTCCACCTCCAATCCTAGAGGGCATACGACCTTCTTTGCTGCGTATGTACTGTCGGGCAATTCGTTATCCTTTGGAAGCTTCTTCTTCAATATTTTCAGTAGCTTCTCAAATCCTTTGTCAGCCACAGCATTCTCTGCCTTCCACTGCAGCAATTCCAGTACGGTACCGAGCTTTGTGTTGCCATCTTCGCAATTGGGGTATAACCCTTTTTTGTGATCCTCTAACATGCGATCGAACTTCAGCTTCTCCTTTTGACTAATGCATTGCGTCCTTGCATCGACAATGACCCGACGGAGATCATCATCATCGGGCACATCGTCTGGTTCCTCTTGATCTTCAGCAGCTTCACCCGTTGCAGCATCATTGGGCACATCGTCTGGTTCCTCTTGATCTTCACCAGCTTCCCCGTTGCAGCATCACCGTATTCAGGGGGCACATAGTTGTCAGCGTAGTCTTCTTCTTTGCCGTCTTCCATCATAACCCCTATTTCTCCATGCCTCGTCCAAACATTATAGTGTGGCATGAAACCCTTGTAAAGCAGGTGGGAGTGAAGGATTTTCTAGTTAGAGTAAGACCTCGTATTCCCACATTCAGTGCATGGACAACACATAAAACCATTCTGCTTGTTTGCCTCAGCCGCATCGAGAAACTCATGCACGCCCTTAATGTACTCGCGGGTGTGTCTGTCACCGTACATCCATTGCCGGTTCATCTGCGTGCATTATATATAATTAAGTGTCCAAATTAATAGAAGTTCATCATCACATTAAAACCAAAGTGCATACATAGTTCTCATCTAACAACATATAGCTCTCCAGAGCATCTAATTAATTAAACCATACACTGAAACTATGTAAAACATTTCAATGCGAAAACAAATGCGATCATAATCGCAACCAAGGTAACAATTGATCCAACGGCATAATGATACCAAGCCTCGGTATGAATGGCATATTTTCTAATATTTCTAATCTTCAAGCGCATTGCATCCATCTTGATCTTGTGATCATCGACGACATCCGCAACATGCAACTCCAATATCATCTTCTCCTCCTCAATTTTTTTTATTTTTTCCTTCAACAAATTGTTTTCTTCTTCAACTAAATTTAACCTCTCGACAATAGGGTCGGTTGGCATTTCCGATTCACATACATCCTAGATAAATAAAATCTATGTCACGTTGGTCGGCATAATTTTCATAAACAATAAATGAAGTAATAGTTATAAAGATAATATACATACCACATCCGAATCATAGACAGGACGAGGGCCGACGGGGGCGGATACCAAAACCATCGCACTATATAAGATGCAATAATAAATGTAAGAAAATGATACAAGTATCTATCTAAACATACAATTAAGAATATTTTTCCTTTCAGAAAGAAGATAAGAATAAGAGGCTCACCACGGTGGTGTCGGTGATGAGATCGGCGCGGGTGATCGGCGGCGGTGAAGACGGGGACGGGGCGTGACGGACCGCTAAATCTATACAAATCTCGAGGAAAATGGAGCTTGGAGGTCGAGCTTCGAGAGGAGAAAGCTTAAGTAGTGTGGCTCGGGCATTCCATCGAACACCTCATGTGCATAGGAGGTGAGCTAGAGCACCACAAAGCCCTTTCCCCCTCGGCCAGAGAAAAACAGAGCACCCCAGCAT
The DNA here is from genome assembly GCF_002162155.2 of Triticum dicoccoides. Taxonomy (NCBI): domain Eukaryota; kingdom Viridiplantae; phylum Streptophyta; class Magnoliopsida; order Poales; family Poaceae; genus Triticum; species Triticum dicoccoides. The sequence continues at coordinate 18,674,137 of NC_041392.1, forward strand.
TGGGGTGCTCTGCTTGCGAGCGAGGGGTATATATAGGCACCTCATTGGTCCCGGTTGGTGAGATGAGCCGGGACTAAAGGGGAGCCTTTGGTCCCGGTTCAGGCCACCAACCGGGACCAATGGTGGTGGGCCAGGAGCGAGGCCTATTGGTCCCGGTTCATCCCACCAACCGGGACCAAAAGGTCCAGATGAACCGGGACCAATGGCCCACGTGGCCCGGCCGGCCCCCTGGGCTCACGAACCGGGACTAATGGGCTGACCCGGTCTGGACCAAAGCCCTGTTTTCTACTAGTGGACGGTGTACGTACGTGTTGCTTCTTTTGGTAGTATGTGCAAGTAAATAGTGACCTAAAAAGTTTTATAAAAGTTGACAGAGAGAGTAGTAATGTAGTACGAAAAAGTTGTTAAATCTCTTCCCCGGTTGGTCCAAGATTCCTGATTCGGCCCTCTCGCCTGAGTGCAGAATGAGACCGGCGTGCGACCATGTATTGCCAACTTCTGCTGGCGGGATGACATCAAGCAACACGCGTGGCCATATGCATTGGTAAAGTTTTCTCTTACTTGCTCGAGGGTATAGCCACGTTTCCTTCAAAAGTGTCCCTCTTTTCGAAAGTATCCTTCAAATGTCGAGCTCAAATGCTTCTGCCATTAACAGTAAAATAGAAAACAAAAACAAAAAAAAATCTATTTTTTTGGCAAACTTTAAGAAATGTTTGAAGCGCATGCAAATTTTCATCACAAAATCACATCGGAGCAAGTCGTGAAAAAAAAAACAGGATCAGAGCTCCAAAGTATGTTTGAAAGTAACATTTTCAGAGTATCGATTTTGTTTTTCTACCATGGCTTGCTTCGATGTGATTTTGTCATGAATTTTTGCATGCACTCCAAACATTCTCTAAAGTTTGCCACACAAAATATTCAGAATTTTCTATTTTTTTAAAAAATTTACTATTCATGCAGGAGCATTTGAGCTCGAGCTTAAAAACTCCACATCCCCCTCTTTTCGTCTATATTGTTATAAGAAACGACATCAGCGAACCGTTGTTAGGAAACGTGATTAGCGGTTATTAGAAAGCTTGAACGGCAGGGAAGTGTTCAGGAAATAATGTGTTCGGAGGTGCTGATGAAAGAATGAGGTGGTTCCGAACACAAAAATGCAGCAGCTAGATAGAGCAACTCGGAGTGCCAGTGAAACTGATTTCTTGGTAGTACCGCACAGAACTGAGCAGTTGCTAGAACGAAAAATCCTGCAGAAAAGAGCTAGGTCACAACTCAGAAGTTTCGGACGAAAAGAAGCGGAGGTGCCAAACTTATATTGTGACCTGCGGAAAAGCAAACCGAGATACTTGGAAATGCCGTGTAACTTGTTATACTCGGAAGTGCCGATGCAAATAGGAAATGTGTCAAAGTGAAATATGTGGGTCAGTAGTTGCTAGAACGAAATATGTGTGTGTGTGTGGGGG
>NC_041392.1:18675883-18701556 GCF_002162155.2 Triticum dicoccoides
GTTTCAAGTAAAGATTAGTCTCTCCCTCCATACTAGTTTGTTCCCCTTTAACTAGTGTTTCAAGTAATGATTATTTTTTCTTCTTCTTTTTTGACAACTTTCTTCTTTTCTTCTAAATATATATAAAGGCTGCCTGGAGAACATTTTTCTTCACGGTGTAAAGGCCGAGAGCTATGTTCATCTCAAGTGGCCCTTCAACCGTGGGGCCACAAAACGGATGGATCGTTGATTCCCATCACAGCAGAAAAGCTGTGATTTTTCCTCTGTCCGTCGACTGGCCTAGACAGCTACTGCATCTCGCTTTTTCTTCCCTCTCTGTCCATCTCGCGCGGCGACGGCGGCGGCGGCCAGATCGTGGAGCTCCGGCGACGGCAGGACGCAGGTAAGTGCGCCCGCCCTCGGCCCATTTCCCCCGCTCCCCTTCCTTCTCCCGCCTCCGCTCCGACGGCGGCTTAGGGCGCGGCGCGCGGGCTGGGCGATGCCCGGGGCCGCTGAGCACGAGGCTCTTCTCTGATTGCACAAGCTTGGGACTGATCTATCCCTTTCCCTCGTTGTGATTGGTTGCAGCGGCCGAGCAGCTCAGCAGGAGCAAGCAGCACAAGCCGTGTGAATTTTCCCCCCTTCAGCCTGAGGTATACAAACTCTAGTTTCCACCTGCAGTGATTGTGCTTGTATCTGTGTGCTGTTTGTCTGTTCGGGAGCGGTACGACGATCAAATTTAGTTCAATTTTCGAAATGATTATTGTTCATATTCATATTAGATTGCACGGGCACCCTGTCCTCGATCTAGTGATTAGCTCAATCCCACCGACCTCGGGGATTTCCCGGTGTGCCGGCACACCATCTAGATCTGCACTCCGTTGGCGCAGAGCCAATCCCATAATACATATTGCTAGCTACCTGTGGTAGCTGATTCCTGTGGGTTCAGTAGCCCTCTTGGATTGGTACCTGAACATTTATGAGCTTATATCCTTAACACATTTTACTACTACTTAGTTTTGACCTTGTGACAGGCCCTTATCCCATTTTATTATTTTCCGCAAACTCAAGGCGGGCCTGTGTCTGCAAAATTGATACTATTTTCTACTCCCTCCATCCCATAATATAAGAGCGTTTTTTACACTAGTGCGCTCTAATATTATGGGACGGAGGGAGTATAATTTAGTTGAATTTGAAGAAATTTGGCATTTGGTATGCCCATACATGTCCGAGTTGTCTGTCCAGTCAGCTGTCCTGTCATGCCATCATGAAAAATGGATCTAGCTTTTCAGTTTGTGGAAAATAATAAAATGGAGTAAAGTAGTCACAGTGTCACAACTAAGGGGTAAAAAGTGGAATTTACTCATAAGCTAGATACATTGGTGTGCTCTGGTTTTTGTTGCTCATCTGGTTCCCTTCCATGTTTGTCTATTTTAATCTTCTATACTACTTTGTCTATTTTAATCTTCTGTACTACCTATTGCTTGTATCTCATATCAGTATCTTGTTTTTTATGCGGTTTTCATGTGTAGGTTGCACACAAGGAATTATGAGTGCTGAGAACACTATAAATGATATTCTTGCCCAAGAAAATGCCCTGTCTCCGGGAGATAGGATGAATGCAGTAGGAACCAACATGGAAAGTCTTACAAGGGTAGAACTCGACCTTGCATTTGCCTCTGAGAAGTTGCTAAATTTGGAGATGCTGGTGATGGAAATAGCTCGCCGAGCTACTGATTTTGAGCCTCTTACCTTGGAAAGTGGATCTGTTTCTTCTGAGACTGCTGAGGATGCCTTCGAGTTGGACACCTTGTATGGTATTCTTGATGCAGAAGTCCAAGAGTTAGATGACATGATCAGTTCTCTTCAGATTGATGCTAAAAATGTTGAGGACAAGGTTTATGACGAAGAATCTGGTGGCAAGGTTAAAGCTAAGCTGGATGCTGCTATGGCTTCTTTGAAACAGATGCAGGATCTAATTGCTGATATCAGAAAGGAGTCTGCAAAGTTCGAGAAACCCATTGAGTTTTCCAGCGACAAAGCAGGTAAATGCTCACTTATCCCTATTATGCATCAACTGGATCCCTTTCTAACCGCTCTTGTACAGGAATTGCTGAACATGGCGTGTGTGAAAATGGTCATGTGTCATCCGTCACTAGCATGCATACAGAAGATGAACGAAGAAATGTTCTGCAGATGTTAGAGCAATCGATAGCAAGTGAGCTAGATCTTGAAAAGAAGCTCTCTGATTCAAGATATGCTGTAGAAGAACTTAAAATGAAGCTTCGTCTCCAAACACAAGAAACATCTTTTCTAGAGGAATTAACAGAAACAAATTCGGGGAGATTGTTTGAAGCAGAAAATGCTTCTGAGATACTCCTGGGGACTTCCAGGGAACTTATAAATGAACTTAATACCATACAGGTCCATTTAACTGCATCAAGATCTAGAGAAGATGATCTCAATTCGAAGTTAGAACGCAGCTTGATGGAACTGTCTTCTCTGAAATTAAACCAAGAGAAGATGCAAGAAGAGAGTAAAAAGGTTGAAACTGAAGAAGCTGTGCAGAATGAGGCACGATCAAACCCTGAATTGTTATCCTTGCAGCATCAGGTTGAAGAGCTAGAAAAACATTTCAGGGAATCTAATTCACAGTTGTTGTTGGAAAATGTATCAGCAGAAGTAAGTCAGGAAAAAGAGAATGTGATGCTCACTGAGCTAAGCACACTGGAAAGTATCATTAAGAATCTCAAAGCTGATGTCCTAAGAGCTGAAAACAGAGCACAAAATGCTGAAGTAAGGTGCATGCAGTTAACAAAAGATAATGTAGAGCTCAGTGGGGAGTTAAGCTCTCTTAAAAGCCAGGGTTCGGATAAGGCCAGTCTTTTGGAGAGGGAATTGTCGGAGTCAAATGCCCAGCTGGAGCATGCAAAGGCATCAGTTGCTGCCTTTGCTGAACAGCAGGGTATGCTGAAATCTACAGTATCTGACATGGAACATATGATTGAAGATTTGAAAGGAAAGGTTTCAAAATCTGAAACCAGAGCCCTAAATGCTGAATCAAAGTGCGCATTATTAGCAGACACCAATTTAGAACTTAGTGAAGAGCTATCGTTTCTGAGAGCTCGAGTTGAAGGCCTAGAGAGCTCGTTACAGGAAGCTAACCATGTGAAAGTATCAACCATCAAGGACATTGGTCTCAGAACTAAAGTTATCACTGAATTGGTCACGAAACTTGCAATGGAAAGAGAACGACTTCATCTCCAGGTATATGCATGATTGCATACACACCATTAATGTTTACCTTTATAAACTCTTCTTTTTACCTCCCATTCCTGTATGTTCATATGCTGGTTTGGCTCTTCGTGGTGGTTGCAGATTTCTATGTTAACAAAGAAGAACAGGATATTGACTCACAGGTGCAAAGGAACTAGTGTTAAGGATGGCACAAAGCTGTACAAAAATGCTACTGGTAAAGATGCTGAACTTCAGTTCACTACATCGGCCGAGGAAATAGTTTCAGATTCTTCATCAGCACAAAATGTGGTGAGATTTCTCTCTAATTTATTCACCCCTCTTCTTTGAAGTAAAGTGCATGAGCATCCACATCCCATTGCATATAATGAGGTGCTACAGCAGACATACTCCAGCCCCTATAGACGCTACTAAGGCCGCGTTCGTCAGTCCTCCGCGGAGCGGAGCACGCAGAGCAGGCCTTAACCAACTCTGCAAATTGTGGCCTTAATCAACTGGATTGCCGCTCCGCTCCGGCGTGGAGCCGCGGAGCGGAGGGAATCCGAACACGGCCTAAGTTGACAGGAAAACTTCAAATTTGACATTTATAATAGAATTCATATAACTAAGCATCAGCAGCCAAGTTTAGCTTTGTTGCCAGTCTGCCCTTAGCGCGGATGCGTGCAGTTCTCCTCTCCTTTAGCCTCTCATTAGCATCATGGGGTGCGGATGCTCTGAAGTTAGTGCGGTGCGCGATTGGCTCTGGCAGAACTTGGGCTAGGCAAATATTTTATTAAGCCCCAGCCATTTTCCTAGCAAAATATTCGCACTTACACAGCGCTGACATTTTGCCGAACATGCAGCGTTACCTGCACACCTTGATCTTATTTTGCTAAGCTGTCCATGCATACCCGCATCGCGTAACAGAGATTGTTCTATTCTTGTAAATGTGTATCCATGATATGTTGTACTCAGGCGGAGAAAGCTTCAGACCTTATCGATGGCAAGGTGGAAGCGGAGGGAAGCACCGGAGAGGAGGATGATGATTCCACCGACGAGGGCGCGCTGCGGACCATAAAGCCGTCGGCGGCGCTCAGCTGGAAGTACGTCGCCAGGGCGCTACTCGCCGTGGTGGCCGCTGTCGTCGTGTGCCACCTGCTGCTTGAAAACGGCTGGGAAGGGCGCACGGCCTGACGTTTCCTTTGATTTGGCCTGAATAATGCGCAGTTTTGTGCTGGACTGAATCGGCGCTGAATGTATACTCTGATGCTCTCATCCGGCCTGAGTGAGACCTCTGGGACACCTCCTACTCAAGGAAAATGGCGGGCTGATCTTGAGTGGGAATTTTGTATTACTAATATATCGGTTTTGTTAACCTCCTTGTGATTATGTTTGGTGTACTGCAGCAACATTCGAAGAAGAGTATTTCAGCCTAACTGTGCTAGTCTTCATTGATTCTATTTCTGGGCTTGACACTGAGCTCCCTGATGAAGCGGACGAGCCGCTCCAGCTCGGACGACGACGACCCCGCCTCCGCGACGTCGAGCCTCAGCTGCCGCCGCCCTGATCTCGCCGGACGCCATGGCCTCCCTCACCGTGCTCTCCACGACGCCCCTGTCGCAGACGTCCTTCATGTCCAGCCCCACACGGCTCCCACGAACCGGCTGTTGGTCTGCTGGTCGGCGAAGAAGGGCCAGCACACCATGGGCACGCCCTCGGCGGCGCACTCCAGAGTCGAGTTCCAGCCGGCGTGCGTCAGGAAGCAGCCCACCGCCCGGTGCCGGAGCACGTCCCGCTGAGGCGCCCACTCCACGACGCGCGCCCTGTCGCCGCCTCCTGCCGCTGCCGCGACGGCTTCCCGGAGCAGCAGCCCAGGGCTGGCCAGGCGGACCAGGTCCGGCCGGAGCACCCAGAGGAAGGCGTGCCCGGTGGCCGCGAGGCCGGCGAGGAACTCGGTGAACTGCCCGTGCGTGATCACCGCGAGGCTCCCCAGGCTCACGTACACGACGGACCGGTCCCCCTGGCCGTCCAGCCACGCCATGCACCCCTCGTCCTCCTGACAGAGGCTTGTGTTTGAGCTTGCGGCGGACCTCGACGAGCTGGCGGCGTGCAGCGGGCCTACGGCGAAGACGTCGGTGGCTGCGCGCGACGCGACGTGGGCCAGCGCCGGCCGCTCCATGGACGCGGCGGTGTTGAGCAGGAGCACGCGTGCCGCCTTGCAGCTACGAGCGATCGCCTCGGCGACCTTGAGCACCATCGGGTCCGAGCCGCCTGCTCGGCGCAGTGGAGCTCGCGGGGAAGGTCTCGCCGCCGGAGGAATCCCTCCATCCCGGGGACGCCGCGGACTGGGTCGTCTGCCGGGAAGGCGGTCTCCCCGAGCTCGTCGAGCCGGGGCGTGCAGAGCAGCGCCAGGTAGCTGTACGCGCTGTGCGCGGCGAAGGCGAGCGCCGGGACGCCGAGCTCCTCGGCGGCTTGGACGGCGAACGGCATGGTGCCGTCGGCGACGACGCACGTCACCGGAGCGCCAGAAGATAGAAGTGACGAGAGTAGCAGGGCGCGGTAGGCGGGGCGGCTTGTGTCGCACATGGACGCCATGAGGTCCAGGAAGCAGTAGGGGAGGCCGTCGGGGACGGAGAGCACGCGCATCGGGCGCGGCGGCGGGGGCGGGGGCGCGCGGGCGAGGCGGCGGAGGGTGTGGTCGGTGTGGAGGAAGGTGACACGGACGCCGGCGTCGACGAGGGCGGCGGCGAGGTGGAGCATGGGGTTGATGTGCCCCTGCCGCGGCCAGGGGAAGACGAGGACGTGCGCCGCCGCGGCGTCCATGGCTTCACCTCACCGGGGCAAACGTACGTCCAAGGTCCAACGCGCGCGCGTGCAAATCCAAATCCAATGTCGATCGGCTCCGTGTTTGCTCGGCCCATTTGAAGTGCTGACTCAGTGTCTTGATCAGCTCGGCGGCTGAGGAGAGATCGATCGGGGAATGCTGCCAAGTCCAGGTGGTGCTGCACGGCACGCCATTGACAATTTTACATCACTTCCACATGCGCCCGAAGAAGCACACCGTAATCTTACGCTCCTCCCATCAAATCAGCGACAATTAATATGAATCGGGGAGTAAATATCATTGTACTCCTTGTACGACCATGTCACATGAGTAAATTGCAGAAAACCACCAGTTTGAGAGCTAGGTTAGCAGAAATCACCACGTTACAATTTCTTGGCAAAAAACACCAACTCTCTCATAAACAATTTGCGAATACCATTGATCGGCGGCTCGGGCACCGATAAGTGGATTTATGATAGGTGGGGCCCGGTTTTTGCCGACGTGGCGCTGTCAGCTGGTCTGACAGCCGTTAGACGCCGTTAGACGACGCCGTTCGTTCTGTTTCCTCTTATCCCCCGTTTCCCCCGTCTTCTTCCCCCGTTTCCCCCGTCTTCTCCCCTGTTCTCGGTCGTGCGGCGCACCGTCCCCGCCCCCCATCGCAGCCATGAGTCCGGCGAAGTCGAGCGATGCTGGCAGCGGCGCCCAGCCGTCCACTGGCGAGATGTGCGGGAGCTCGAACCCTACGAAGGCGACGACAGAAGAAGAGGAGGAGGAGGACCCGCAGTACTCGGTGGAATTCAGGGCGGCCAGATCTTTCGCCGCGGCGGTGAAGGCAAATCCAGTTGGAAGCCAGCACATTGCTTCAGCTTTCGGCGGCGTCTAGTGAGATCCCAGTCCCATTCCCCTCCCCAAACACATTCCCCTTCTGTTGCTAGGGTTAGGGTTAATGTAGTTCTAGGGTTTGTGTGTGTTATAGTTCTGTAATTAGAATGATATAGTTCTTTAATTAGATGCTTACAACTAGGGTTTCTGTAAATAAAAGGATATGAATTGTTGCACTCAAATGATGTTCTGCTCTGGTCTGCACTAGCTTGCTTCAGTTTTCCTTAAGTCCTCTGTCTCTTGTTGTCTTCATACATCAACCATAACTTGTGCAATGCATTCTCAAGGGTATTGGGCCAAGCAGGATCAATCCATTTAACTAGTCCACAGTCTCTACCTTCCTGAAACAAGGTAGTATTCAAAACCATATTAAAACCTTTCATCACAACCAAAGCTAAAGATATTATATTTCAGGAAGAAAGCACTGATGTTCTGCTCTCAATTATACAGTGATGTGCTGCTATTAGGAATAAACTAACCCATGCATCCACTGTACTTTAATCTAATTAACATTGTTGCCAGAGTAAAAAATGACTGCCTAAACACTCTCCTCAGAGTAAACAATGACTGACTCAACACTCTCCTAAGAGTAAACAATGACTGCCTCAACAGTCTCCCAACTTAACAATAAATAAACAATGGCCAAATCCTAACAATGATTGTGCTCTCACTCAACGCAACAGAGAAACCTCCTCCCAGTTAGAATTCCTTCAAAAGCAACGCGCCTCTCTGCTAACTTCCCGTGACCATGGCACAAAACCTGCATTTCATCTTCAGGGCCCTCGAAATCGAAGTCCTCAGTTGAAGCAGGGACCTGGGAGTGCAAAGAAATGCATAACATTTCATCAGCTAACACACAAGCTCCTTTGAGAAAAATATCCCCAAATCATAGAACAAACCCTAACCCTAACCCTAGGAAAATATCCCCAAATGCATACCTGCATTCTGCCGTCGTCAGAATCAGAGCTGATGTACTGCCTAGTGTGCTCGCTGCTATCGTCGATTTCACTACAGGACACCATGACGATGCGGCGGCGGCGAGCAAGAACAGAGCGAGAGCGAGAGCGTGCGAGAGCAAAGTGAGAGTGAGAGTGAGAGACAGAGGAGTGAATCACTTAAGTTCACGTGCGAGAGCGCCGTCTAATGGCGTCTAACGGCTGTCCGACCAGCCGACAACGCCACCTTGGCAAAAAACGGGCCCCACCTGTCATAAATCCACTTATCGGTGTCCAATCCGCCGATCAGTGGTATTTGCAAATTGTTTACAGGAGACTTGGTGTTTTTGCCAAGAAACTATAACATAGTGATTTCTGCTAACCTAGCCTTCAAACTGATGGTTTTTTGCAATTTACTCTACTTCACATGCTTCGATGTTCCGACACCATAGACACCAAGAGATGAAGTAGCAAAAAAGGGGAATATAAAGCGAGAAGTATACTACTCTGAACATTCCCAGAGATTCTTTTGGAGGCAGAGCTCCATGAAGGCCTCCAAATGCAAAGTTCAAAATTTGTGAAAAATTTATTTGTTTACATGCCAAAAAAATTCTAGAAAAAATTACAGAGTTAGATGGAGGCATTGTTCACAAGTGTGTAAATTTTCAGGACGAGATACGGTGAAAAATGAGTGTTGTGCGGAAAAGACAAATCCAGGGCTTTTTAACGCATAATACCATTTATCCTCCTAGACCATGAATTTGTCTTTTTTTACCGGACGCATTTCAACGTATCTCATCCTGAAATTTTACACACATACACCTCACATCCCTTGTTTTTTTTTTTGAAATTACATCCCTTGTCTAATTGTACAAATGTTTTCAGATTTTTTTCGAATCTGAAATTTTGGAATTTTGATTTTTTCTTTTCTTTTCAAAACGCCATTCTCTGAACTTTGCAATAGATAAAATTTGACATGATAGATAGATACTCCAATCATGAGTGAGTAAATCTCAGAGCAGGGTTGTGGAGATGGACGTGCTGCTAATGCTGAAGCTGGATTATCTGAGAGCAGGAAAAAAATCAGTTATGAAATGCAGTAATTCTTCTTTATTCTTCTAATTGATTGCAATTAAACTCGGCTCAATCTTCCTTTTACTAAAAAAGATTGAGCCGAATAAAAATAGATCATGATATGATCATGAGACTTGACAAATCGAGATTCGTCTGTTCTATATATCTAGAATATATATATATATATATATATATATATATATATATATTAAGGTATAATACAATAAAGAAATACAAATAAAATAATAAAATAATAAAATATAGGCGGCAGCAGAGTCAATCCCGTGAGACGGAAAGGAGACGGTGTCGTCCTCGTCGCTCAATCATTGTGTGCCCCTCTTGGGTCTCGTCCTGCCGTCGCCGCAGAGGAAGACGGAGACACCGTCGGAGGAGGAGCGCCATGGCCGGCTCTGATCTCCTCCGCCCAGATCCAGCCACAGGTCAGTTCACTACTCTCTATCTCTTGAGGAAATTGCTTGGGGCAGAGCCGATCCGGTCGGCCTCCAGCTGCGAATTTCACTCCTTCAATCGCCGGTTGTGGTTGCAGGGCTGGCCATCGTGATCATGGGAGTCAGCGGCTGCGGCAAATCGTAAGATCTAATCTGATTTCAGCAATCATCCCCTCTTCTCTTACTGCTTGCTCCCTCTGCTCTGATGCGAATTCTCTATTCTGCCGCAGGACCGTGGCGGCGATGCTCGCCGACGCGCTGGGCTGCGGCTTCGTCGAGGCGGACGACTACCACTCCCACGCCAACAAAGGTACCACCAACCGACGTCTTTCAGCAATGGTGATGACTTGCAGTGCCACCTCTCAAGCTCTGAAACCAAACTCTGAACTTCTCCGCTCCTCCCATGTCCATGTCGAACAAAACACAGAGAAGATGAGCAGGGGCGTCCCGCTCACGGACGAGGACCGCCTCCCGTGGCTGGAGTCGCTGCGCGACGCCATCCGGGAGCGCCTAGGCCGCGGCGAGGACGTCGCCGTCAGCTGCTCGGCGCTGCGGCTCAAGTACAGGGAGGTTCTCCGGCAGGGGGACATCAGTTACAAGCCTGGGAGCTATGAGACCTGCAGAGTCAAGTTCGTGTGTCTAGAGGCGTCGGCGGAGGTGATCGCCGGGAGGGTCGAGCGCAGGGCGGCGGAAGGGGGCCACTTCATGCCGGCGAGCCTGGTGCGGAGCCAGCTCGACCTGCTGGAGATCGACGCGGCCGAGGGGATCACCGTCGTCGACGCCACGGTGCCCGCCCACGCCATCGTCCAAGCCACCGTCGCCCAGTTCAGGGACGAGCTGGCATCCATGGCGTGCTGAGAAATTCAGTTGAATCCAGCTGCTCTGTTTCTTATTTCTGAATCCAGTTTCATGGCTGTACAAGTTATACAAGTTTTAAAGGCTCTCCAAACACCGGAAATTGCTTTTGGAGACGGAGCTCCGTGGAGGCCTCCAAATGCAAAATTCAAAATTGATATTTTTATATTTGAAAAAATTCTCAAAAAATTACAGAGATAGTTGAAGGCATAGAGCACAAGTGTGTACATTTTTAGAACGAAATACACTGAAATGAGGGCTGCGCAAAAAGAGAAAGAAAATAATCTGGGTCCTCTGTATATTTTTATATTTTTTCTAATTCATGAGTGATTTTGTATGAGACCACATATTTAGTGTTAAAGCACATCATGTACACCAAGATTTATACATCAGGTGGATGTATTAAGATGTTTTTTTTTCGAAAAAGAAAATAACCTGGGTCCTCTGCACCGATTGGTGCGCACCTCGTAAAACAGAGGACAGTCATGGTGGTTTTAGTGTCCAATAGCCTATCTGTGTAATACTTCCAATGGTAGAATATGACGTGTAATAAAGCATAAATAAGTTTGTTTAGTAGTTAATTAATTTGGTAGTCTTTTAGTTGGATAAGTTATGATTGGGGAGGACTATTAGAATGTCGTCATAACTAGCTCTCACATGCCAGGTCAAAAAAAAAAAACTAGCTCTCACATGTTTAAGTTTGGCAAATCCCTCTTATTGTAGATAAGTCTTGGATGTCAAGGTAACTAAACTGCATATTTTAAGAAGTCTACTAAACCGCTGCTCCTAGAGGGTCGTAAACTCGCTTCACTAAACCCTACATCACTATATACTATAGGTTGAGTTCATATGGTTTCAATTTCATGGTTTGCTAGAAACAATCCACTTAAGGTTGCTCATATCTTGATGCCACATGTGCTGCATCAATTGTTCGAGTCTGATGTTTGGTGAAGCAATGATGATGTCCTCGCTCCACACAAAGTTGTCACTAGCTGGCCTCCTATAAATAACTAGCTTATTGCCCATGTAGAGAGATCACATTTAGTTGGTAGGGAAATGGGAGGAGAATGACAAAGTGTGGGACGAGGGCGCTGAATGACACTGACGATCACATAGCATGATATAGCAGCGGAATGGGATGTATTGGAAATTTGTTTGGAGGGCACACACAAAATCATAGTCCGCCAGTGAACATTGGAACTAGCAAACAGTGAGCAATTGGCGGCTCTTATTACTTCCCAGTCAAACACATCACATATTTTACGTGACATGTTAGGGTTAGGCAACCCCGTGGTGGCCGCTGTCGTTGTGCGCCTCCTGCTGCTTGGAAATGGCTGGGAGGGGCGTACGGCTTGATGTTTCCTATGATTTCGCCGCGTTTGTGTTTGCGGAATAATGCGCAGTTTTGGGTGCTGTATATGTTCACGTCTCTTCGTTTCAAGCCAGCTCGACCTGCTTGAGATCAACGCGGCGGAGGGGATCACCTTCGTCGACGCCACGGTGCCCGCCCACGCCATCGTCCAAGCCACCGTCGCCCAGTTCAGGGACGAGCTGGCCTCGACGGCGTGCTGACAACCCAGAGTTTCTGCTGGTTCTTGTTTCTGAATCCAGCTTCATTTCGTCAGTGTACCGGACTGGACAGACAATAATCAATCCACATACAACTTGTAAAAGAGGCTTGCAGACAAGCAATATACTCCCTCCGGTCCTTTTTACTATGCAGATTAGATTTGGGTCAAGTCAAACTTTACAAAGTTTGACCAAATATATATTAAGAAATATCAATATCTACCATACCAAATATATATTCTATGAAACTACATTTCGTAATTAATCTAACAAAATTGATTTGGCATCGTAAATGTTAATACTTTTTTCTATAAATTCGGTCAAAGTAAAGACGTTTTCACTTCAGACAAAACTTATATGCAGACTAAAAAGGACCGGAGGGAGTACTAGTATCATCAACCTTATGAAATTCATGCTGCAGCCAATTCATTCAAAAGTCCGAACGGATGAAGAAGTGCGGACAATGTATTTCAACAATACCTAGTTCATTCAAAAATAAAACATGCATAGTGATGAAATAGGCATGCCGCCACCATTCTCAAACAAAGAAAAAGAAAGACTGAACCTAGCCTTTCTTTTTTGACTGAACGTAGCTAATAACATTAATCGAACTGCTATTGTTCTAACCTGCAGGGCTATAGATATCAAACCAATGTTGCCAACATGGCGCTAATATGAAACCAATAATAGCAGAATGACATGAAAAGCTCAACATGATCATTAATGTTGAACGTGACATATCTGTGCATATCTCTTATCTCTAGTCATTTATATCTTAATTTGTAGAGATTTGGTAGGGTTAGTTGGTCGAAAACATTTCCTATATATATTGTAAACTACTCTGATTAATACAATTGAGTTGCATCCAATACCTTTCTACATGGTATCAGTTTTACCATCCGATCCTATTGCCCTAGGCCTTTAGGTGCAACCGATGGGAGACAGTAGCATGGGCTACATACAATCAGTTTGGATGGCGATCCAATAATAGGATAGGTTTTTAGGCATTGTGTCCTATTTTTGTTGGTTGTGGCTATTTGTTTACTTTTTGTTGTTGTTCTCATTTGCATACTTGAGATGTTATCTGTACTTTGATACTTTATTCTTTTACTAAACGGCTTGATGCAGAGCCCGGGGGAATCCTTCTTTCCGAAAAACATATGGGGGGGAGGCTGGATGAGTAGCACCCTGCCCCTTGGATGCAGGCTGATCTTGCTCAGTTCCTCTCTTGGTAGTTTGTGTGTGTATCATATTCCCATGTTTTTTGCTACAGGACAGTTATGGAGAAAATGAATAAAATTATGAGAAGATTCTTGTAGCAATATGGAAGCACTAAGAAGGTATCACACGGTCAAGTGGGATTTGAGGGGTGGAGAGCTCAATATCTTTAACATCAGTCTCTTGTGCAAGTGGTTTGGTATGTGAAGGAGCTTCCCTGCACGCCCCCCCTCATGCTTAATTTGTTTGCTCACCAACCTCTCGCGCTTTCGTCATTGCCGTCCAATGTGATGTGCCACTGTTGCAGTTGGTTACTCACCCAACCTACAAACTAACAGAATCTACCAAGGAACTCGGAAAAGAAATTGTTATGTTATGTTATTTATATTTTTTTGACGTGGCATGGCTCTTCAGCTTTCATACAAACTGCTAGGCAGAGCCGATTCAATCATGTACTCCTTTCGTCCCAAAATGTAAGACCATTTTTAACACTGTATTTGCTAATTCCACCTCCGCCTTCTCAAATCACGCCTACCTTGTGTGGCTGCAGGGGTGGCCATCGTCGTCATGGGAGTCAGCGGCTGCGGCAAATCGTAAGATTCATCCTCCCTGAAAAATCTTCCCTCCCTCATCCAATCCCTGATGATTGCTTCCCCCCTCTCAAGAACACGGCACGCTTCCGGGAGCAGCGGCTGCAAACAAGCAAACAAGCAGCTTGAGCTCTGTGTAAGAAGGATAGAGAGGGAATTGGTTGAATTGTTGTTGTATTGCTTGAGCCTCATGAGCGTATATATAAAAGTACATGGCCATCTTGAAGTACAAGGCAAGATAGAATAAATCCCATGCTTCCTAAATAACCATGATACTCAACACTCTGCTCTTGTCATCTTATCAGAGAGACTATGGCAATGACACTTGTTCTGAAAGGACATTTTTTCTATGCGAGAATCCCCCAGGACCGTCACGGCACGGGATGCTCGTGGAGGCGCAGGCAAACAAAGGTGCAAAATTCAGAACAAAAAGAGTCTGCCTTTCGGCCCAGCTCTGAAGCTTCTTTACTTGAAAAACAAACTATAAACTTCCTTGCTGTTTCCCTCTCCATGGCAAAAAATAACAAAGGTGCAGCGCCATCAGGGAGCCGACGGCGGTGGAAGGGGGCCACTTCATGCCGGCAAGCCTAGTACAGAGTGCGCTCGACCTCCTGGAGATCAAGGTGGCCGAGGAGATCACCATGGTCGACGCCACGGTTCCCGCCAACGCCATCGTCCATCACCCAGTTCAGGGACGAGCTGGCATCAATGGCAAGCCACCATCACCCAGTTTAGGGACGAGCTGGCATCAATGGCGTGCTGATCCCCGAGCATTCAGTTGAATCCAGTTTCATTGCTACATCATTTGTACTGGACAGATGATCCCATCCATCACGTACAGCTTGTAAAGAGACTTGCAGACAAGCAAGACACCATCAACCTCAACATTACCCAGTTCATTCAAATTTAAACACCCATGGGGATGAAACAGGCATGCCGCCACCCTTCTCAAATCTCAAATCTCAAACAAACAAAAAGAGAAGACTGAACCTAGCTAATAATAACGGTAACCAAACTGCTGCTATTGTTCTAACCTGCAGGGCTATACAAACCAAACTCGCCAACATAGCTTCCATACGGGCTAAGCTTAGGTACGACTGCGAGATCACTTGAACTGCTGCCGGTTGCAAGTACCCTCATGGACGGCCCTCGAAACGGATGCTTAGGTACGGCTGCGATCATGGGAACTGCTGCCGGTTGTAGGTGTCCTCATGGACGAACACCGGCTCGCTGCTCTGCTGCGGGATCACGGGCTGGCCCATGGAGATGCCCTGGTTCTGCTGCGGCCCCCAGCTCGGCGGGCCTTTCGACGATGTCAGGGCGACGTAGTAGACTATGGCCAGGGCCACGCTCGCGAGGGAGAGCACCGCCCCTCCGGAGAAGACCCCCGGCTTGACCACGTAGCAGAAGCTGCCGAAGTACATGTTCTCCTGGCCCCTCTGGTCGTTCAGTGCGGCTCCGGTCAGCAGGAGAAGGAACGCGATTATGAAGGTCACCCTGCGGAATGCAACAATCCCCAGGATGATGTTATGATAAAATAGTTGATCGAGTCCTTATAACAACGAGGAGTTTGCACGCTGATGAAATGTAGTACTTCCTCTGTTCACTTTTATAAGACATTTTAGACAATTTAGGGAGCGTTCGGAGTCCCTCGGCTCCCAGACTCGGCTCACGGAGCCGGCGGAGTTGTAGGCTAAAATACTGGAGCTGGAATGGAGGTGCTCCAAAAATCCTCTAACTCCACGGATCTGGTGGATATCCGAACAGGGCCTTAGACAGTGCCCAAAACAGTTCAAAGTTGGCTGTCCAAAACGTCTTATAAAAACGAACGGAGGGAGTAGCATTTAAGTTGTTTTTAAGCAGCACATAGTAGCAAAGGTGAATGCTAAAATGTTCAGAGCAAAATGCAGAATGGCTGACAACGTTACGTCAGACCTATCCAAAAAGTTATTTCCATACGTCATCGTATGAACCATTTCTGATCCTTCCAAAAATACAACAAGCATCAGCATAAAAGCAATGTGCAAACACTTAGGAGTAAATGTAGTATCAGTTTTCATAAAGGGTGAAGATCTAGAGGATCAAACATGCAGACTTTCTAATGAACGTATTCCAAATATGAATGAAATAAAGGAATAGAAAAATGAGACTCAAAAACTCATGATAAAAATAATCAACATGAACAGAGCAACTAGGCTGGAAAGAAGGATCAAAATGACAGTTTTTTTTTTTTTTACTTTACCACTGGTTTCAACAAAATGTATGTATGGCTTAGCGTGGGTTCAACATATTATAACAGTGTTCCTTATAACAGTTTCTTACATATCAAAATGAATTTTCTTATAACTGCTAAGCTGAATTTCAATGCTATGTTTAATTCTTAAAAATAAATCTGGGGGGAAGGAACAAAACAGAAGGTAAAGCTGTCGGGCAGAACATTACCAAGATACAATGAATGAGATCAGAGCCACACTCCAGTTAGTGTCCGAGGGGACTGGATGCCTCTTACAACAGATGCAACCAGCAACTGTATTTATAATAGCCTGTGCGACCATAAGGGCAACTGCAGACATCAACCCAAGGCCTAACGCGGGGCTTCTTGGGTATATGCATTCACCTGGAGAAGAGTCGGTTTGCACATCTGAAACCTGCATGAATAAAGCAGACCGTTATACTTGGGTCTTGGGCATAGTAGTAATGTGTCGCTTCAATAATTCTGTGTGAACCTATGACGTTGTTGCAACAAACTCTCTCTAGTTCACGCACAATGAATCGGTTGATTCTTAGTGCCAAATGTGCTCACTGCTCACTGTTTGCCGGTACAAATTCTCTTATTGTAAAGTAGCTTCAAGACAACAGAGTTTTATTGTGAATGCTGTTCAGAAGAACAAGGCAAATTGGCATCCTTGACACTTCAAATATAGGGCATCCTATATCTCTATGTGATAGACATGACTACATAGAATAGCACATGCTCAAGCCTCGAGAGGCATAAATCTGCCCTGTGAGCACAAGCAGTAGGATTTGCGTTATGAGTATCGATCAAATTTAAACCTGAAGCAAGTGATTCTTACTCATGTTTCCCCAATTGCCTCATTAAAAGTGAAAGATAAAAAGATTCAAATGTATCAAGCAGAGCGATCACAATGTACTACTATAAAAAAAAGTTCACAAACAATGTGATACTATATTTGGGAGGACCAGCCAAAGCTTGTGACAGACCATTATATCGATATGTACAGTCCCATATGCATCCATAACATAAACGGATAAACAGATTCCCAACTAGTACAATCAAGGGTTATATATATCGAGAACTTATCGATGCCAACAAAATAGATTGCCACAAATTGCGTTTACGCATCGCCGCACATAGCATACGTAACGTACTAGACAGATTGTAATGCATTGTGCATTTGTCGGTCAGCCCCATGGAAAGCGACAACTTGGACAAATCCTTACCGAATCAGCCAATCATAGTATTTTGGCTACGAGGGATCGCCCAATCAAATAAGCTAGTACAGTCAAGGGATAAACATACATATCAAGACCTTATCGATGACGACAGAATAGAGCGCCATGAATGTCGCAGCAGCAGTTAGTAGGCAGCTCCATGGAATGGAAACAAGCTGGGGCATCACCCAATCATGCTATCTTAGTTAGGAGGGAGGGATTGGGCCAACCAATTTAGGCCAAGCATCCATTCCATTACAGTACGCCTTCGTTAAGGGCGAATCAGTCGGTCCTTGCAGCAGCAGCACGCTTCACCTGGAAATCCCCAAGGCGCAAATGCACGGCGGGGTCGATCCCAAGCTCTGAGATCGATACTACTAGCATCACCACCGCAGCAACAGGTGGCTAAGCTCCGAGATCGATCTCCGGCCCTGTACCTGCCGGCGTTTCTTGTTCGTCGGTGGTGAGGTGGCGGGGGGGCGAGATCTAACTTAACCGCAGCAGCAAGCAAAGCGAAGCAAAGGGTGGCGGTTTCCTCCGGGGCGAGATTCGCTGGAAACTGACGGAGGGGAACGGGAGGGGTTTGTACCTTGACGCGGGTGCCCTCGGCGGCGAATCCGAGCGCGGCGGAGAGGACGCCGAGGAAGCCGACGAGCGCGCACACCACCACCGCCTTCCGCTCCATCCCCCTTCCCTAACCCTCCTACTCCTACACCAACCTCTCACCAACCTTCCTGCAAGCCACGCCCGCCGGATCTACCACCCCGGTCCGCCTCGGCTCAGCTCTCGTATCCACCAGCACTCACCTGCAGCAGCAAGCAAGCCAGCGAGCGAGCCAACTGCGGAGCAATTTCTTTTCGCACCCGCAGCGCCTTTTCTTGTTCCTTCTTCCTAGGTGCGGTTTGGCTTTTTATTTTATTTTATTTTATTTATTCTTTCGTTCGTTCTTTCTTTGCGCCTTTTTCTATCCCCGCCTCCTTTCCCTCGCGGCCCGCGCCGCGTCGCTTGCACGCGGGCCCACGCACGAGGCGGGACGGCGTGTCGGTGGGCGTGGCGTGGGGAGCGCGGGGTGCTTGTTCGAGGCGCGCAGGGCGGAGTGGGGTGGGGGGAGACGGTGGGGTCGGACCTGAGTCTGACTCTGACTCTGACTCATCCCGGCGCGCGGTCTATATACGGTGGACCGGTCGTGGTGGGGGCGAGGGGCCCCCTGGCAGCGGGAGGGTGCGCCGTGGACGCGGCGCGTGTAAAATGATGTACTAACTGACTCGGTGCGTGGCGGCGGTGGAGTCTCGCTCGCTCCCCCTTTCTCGTGCCGAGTTCAAACGTGGGGAATGGAATCCATGGACCAGACGAAAGAAGAAGAAGAAGAGAACAAAAGCCAGGAGAACAATGCCGTCTCTTTCTTTTTTTCTTTTATCTTTCTGAGCATATAAGATATCCTCGCTTTTCATCTGCAAGGAAATTGCCTTCCGTTCTTCCAAACTGCTTCCTCTATAGACAAGGACAGAGAAATATAGTAATATCTAAACCAACACTCTTAGGCCTCCTTTGGTTTGGACGATTTTTATAGGAATTTCATAGGATATGATTTTTGTAGGAAAAATTCCTTTAGATTCCTTTGGTTTGTAGGAATGGAATCCTATTCCTATGGAGAAATTCTTTCTATCCTTCACAATTCATAGGAAAATAAATATTAGCCTAGACTCAATGAAAAAAATCCTATGAAGTGAATCAAAAGACATCTTTTTTCCTATTCCTACTCATAAGATTTGAGATGCATGTCATCCCATTTCCTATGACTTTTCTATTTCTGTGATTTCCCTACCCTATGAACCAAAGGAGACCTTACATTTCTTTACAGAGGGAGTACGCGTTTCTTTCACGGGGTTAAAACGATATCTTTTTTAAAGCGCGCAAAGTCATGGGGGAGAGAGAGGATCCTTCATGTAGTAGAGTTGGTGTACGGCGTCACCAAAACAAGCCAAGCCCCTTTCAACCTACAGGTCTCCTCAGCTTATGCCTGGATGAGGTTCACCGTAACTCGGCGATACATCTCCAGCAGCTCGGAATGCAAGAGCCATCGGCATTGGGTTTCACACGTCCTTCTGCTAGAGGCGACCACCCAGCAGGGGGAGGGGCTGGGTAGGCGCGACGTGCGATAATGGCGCCGGACCGCACCCAGAAGCAGCGATCGCCATTTTACCTTTCACAAAATAACCCATTAGAAAACCGCTTGAAGCCGAGCAGGAATCGACCGGAGGCTTTCTGTCTTGGAGGATTTCATTCCACACGTGCCAACTGCACCAAAGATTCCAACTGTATGTTCAGGAAAACCAAAGATTCCAACTGCAAAGCAAGATGAAAATAGCTGGCAGATTCCAACGTCCCGCCATGGCTTGCCATAGTGCAACTGCCCGTGAGAACCTACAGTAGACGTGTAACGTCTCCTCTTTGTCCTCTTGCAAACTACCTAATCCTCCGTATGTTCTATCGATGGGAGGTTTCACAATCCACCCTCTCTTGCCCCCACACGCGAAGCTGCCCGTCTCCTCCCACGGGCGCAACCTCCATGGCCTCTGACGGGCTCCCATTTACACATTCCTCTCACCCCTACTCAGTGTTGTCGGTGCTGCTTCGGCTCCCTTCTTCCATTATTCAGCGTTCCCGCGGGGGCTATCTACCTCATGCTTGGTGCAGGAGGTGACACAGTTCATGCCATATAAGGGTCATGTCGGCCGACCCTCGTCTTTCCTTTTCAAACTTGTTGAGGAGTCCACCGCTACCCCCCTGCTCTCACACGGAGCTGATGTCATTGCCTTTTGTCATGTTGCCATCCTCCTCCGCAGCTAGGTATAGGACACGAAGATCAGGAAAACCAAAATAGGACAACCTGCTAACGGGAAGGTCCGTCATGGTCCTCATGGAAGAGAAAATATAGAGGATGTAGTTTAGGGAGTCTGATAAGGAAAGCACTGGAAGCCTCGAAAAGCTTTAGAGGGCCTCTAAAAACTTTAGGGAGTCTGATGTGGAGAGCGCTCAAAGCCTCTAAAACCTTTTAAGGAATCCACTATAGTTTCTCTAAGAAGGCAGTCGGTAGGCCATTAATCATAACTAGAGAAATCCCCCATAAAGATCATTATTGGATGAATATGGCATGTTTGGTCCAAAGAAGATCCATATAAATTTTGTAGAATTGTCCCTGGGAATTTTTCCAATATAGGAAGTTTGGTTTACAGGAATAAGTATCATAGGAACTTTTCATATGGTCTACATGTCATGCAATCCCATAGGACAATTTGTTTACATTGGGCATGACCTCATGCAAAGATTTCTTTGTTTCACTCACAACCATGACATATACCAAATCATTCACAAAAAAACTACATTTTCCGGTGGTGTGCTGATACGTGTTAAATACTTATAGTTTTAAAATTTTCATATTATTTCTTATTCTATTAGGCATTGTTTTATATTTCGTTGAACTTACCCATCAATAAACAGCTAGACGAACCAGTTTATGTCAATGTGTCTATGGGTACAAATAAAAAAATGTGTCTACGGTACGTGTATTTTCCATAATTCAAGAAAATAAGAGAGAAACATCAGGATATATTTTCTCACACTAGTAGAAAAAGAGTCAAATGTGAAGCACATTAGTGCCGGTTTGAATTTGAGCCGGCACTAATGTGTACATTAGTGCCGGTTACGACGGCTAGCCGGGCCGCTCTCATTAGTACCGGTTCGTGGCGAACCTTTAGCACCGGTTCGTGCCACGAACCGGTACTAAAGTGAGTGGTGGCAGGATGTTGTCAGTCCGGGGCCCCTCCAGCACCTTTAGTACCGGGTCGTATCACGAACCGATACTAAAGGTCGTCCTACATAGACCCTTCGTCCACCCGAGCTCGCTCTGTTCTTCCCCCTCTTCCTCTCAAGCTCATCACACATTTTGCCCAAGATTTGAAGGCCCCCATCCATTCAAATGTTCACAAAGGTTAGCAACTCTTTCCTTTCATCTCTCATTGCTAGATTAGCTCGTGCAATGCTTTATATAGTGATTGATTTTTGAGTTTAGTAATTTGGGAGGAATTACATATATGTGCTAGTATTTGATTTATATGCAATTTGAGGTCAAAAATAACACTTAGTTTTGTATATGTAGGTGTGGTTTACTTAGTACCTTCTAAATCTCCGTCGTAACCACCGTTGATCGCTCGCAACGTCCCGTCGCCGGCACCACCTTGTGGTGAGCCTCTTGTTCATGAAGTTTTATATAAAAAATGATGCTTGTGTGATTTGGATATATAGTTACTCATATAATTATCTTACCCATACGTTGTTTGTTATGCATAGTGCCATGGTTTTGATATCCATCCCCGTCGGCCCTCGTCCGGGTTATGATTCAGATGTGGTATATTCTTTTTTAAAACTATTCATTGCATTTCGTGTTTATGACAAATTATGCCCATCAAGTTGACATAAATATTTGTATGTAGGAGGTAGTTGAACCCGATATTCCAACCGACCCTATTGTCGAGAGGTTAAATTTAGTTGAAAGAGAAAACGAGGATTTGAAGGAAAAATTGAAAAGAATTGAGGGGGAGAAGATGGAATTGGAGTTGCATGTTGCCGATGTCATCGATGATCACAAGATTAAGATGGAGAAAATGCGCTTGAAGATTAGAAAGATTAGAAAATATGTCATTCATAGTGAGGCTTGGTATCATTATGCTGTTGAATCAATTGTTACCTTAGTTGCGATCTTGATCGCATTTGTTGTTGCATTTAAATTCTTTAGCTAGAGAGTTATTTGTTTGTTGCAATGAAGTGTTGTATGCTCTTTATGTATGAACTTTATGTATCGTATTAATTTGATGTTTTTGGTGCTATGTATTGAAGATGAGCCGGCAATGGATGTACGATGACCGATGCTCTCCCGAGTTCATTAATGGCGTGCGTACTTTTCTGCTTGCGGCTGAGGCAAACAAGCGAGCAGATGGTTTTATGCATTGTCCATGTGCTGGCTGTAAGAATGGTCGCAATTACTCTACGTCAAGAACCATTCATGTCCACCTGTTTGAGTCCGGTTTCATGCCCCAATATAATGTTTGGACCAAGCATGGAGAAAGAGCGGTTATGATAGAAGACAATGAAGAAGAAGAGGACGACGACAGCTATCCTGGCCATGGGTTCCCTAAATACGATGATACAACAATGAGGGAAGAAGATGAGCCGGTAATGCGGGAAGAAGCTGAGCCGGCAATGCGGGAAGAAGCTGAAGAAGAGGCATCGGATGAGCCCGTTGATGATCTAGGTCGGGCCATTGCCGATGCAAAGAGAAACTGCGCAAGTGATTTGGAGAAGAAGAAGTTGCAGCGCATGTTAGAGGATCACAAAAAATTGTTGTACCCGAATTGCGAAGGTGATAAGAAAAAGCTGGGCACCACACTGGAATTGCTGCAATGGAAGGCAGAGAATGATGTATCTGACAAGGGATTTGGAAAGTTGCTGATAATGATAAAGGATATGCTTCCAAAGGACAATGAATTGCCCGAGAGTATGTGCCAAGCAAAGAAGGCTATCTGCCCTCTAGGGTTAGAGGTGCAGAAGATACATGCATGCCCTAATGATTGCATCCTCTACCGCCGTGAGTACAAGGATTTGAACGCTTGCCCGGTATGCGGTGCATTGCGCTATAAGATCAGCCACGATGACCCTGGTGATGTCGAGGGCGAGCGCCCCAGGAAGAAGATTCCTGCCAAGGTGATGTGGTATGCTCCTATAATACCACGGTTGAAACATTTGTTCCAAAACAAACACTAGTAGAAAAAGGGCCTTTAGTCCCGGTTCATAAGGGCCTTTAGTCCCGGTTCTGGAACCGGGACTAAAGGGTCGGTACTAAAGCCTCCCCCTTTAGTCCCGGTTCTAACTGGAACCAGGACTAAAGGCCCTCCACATGGCCATTGCATGGAGGTCCACCTTTACTCCCGGTTGGCTAAAGGATATTTTATGATTTTTTTTGAATTTTTTTTGAATTTCAAATTTCTAAATTATTTTAACCTCTAATCTCTAATCACCCCTCATCACTGCTCAATTTAACCTTTAATCTCTAATCACCCCTCATCATTTCAAATCATCTAACTTCCCGAACGGTCACCCATCCTCTCACTACTCCAGCCTGAGCACGCTTAACTTCCGGGTTCTATTCTCCCTCATTTCCAAGTCTGCACTTGTTGTTTTCCCGACAATAGTAAGATGGCAATCGTATTAACCCTCAGGAATTTAGCTTGAGCATGAAGTCACACATTTCACTGTTTGAGTTTGAAACTATTGTTCTAAAAATCAATAATTATTTAGTAACACTAATATTTCTTGAATAAGTAGTTTGACTACAGTTTGACCACAGTTGACCAAAATTTAAAAAAATTGAAATAATTATTTAGTAACACTAATATTCTTGAATAATTATTTAGTAACACTAATACTTCTTGAATAAGTAGTTTGACCATAGTTTGACCAGATTTAACAAAAATTCAAAAAAAAACTGAAATTTGAGCATAACTTTTTTCCTTTTAGAATTTGAGGATTCTAAAAATTTGCAAACAGGCCGTAGGCAGTCTCCATCGGATGCGGATTTTCGTTCCAAATATTTTGATATATTATACGTTTTTTTCCGACATCGTATGCAAAAGTTATAGCCGTTTTACATTTTCCCTACATTTTTTGCAAAATATGTCCAAATTTAAGTTTTTAATTTTTCCTAACTAGTAGATGTAGTAACATAACTAACTCTCGAAGGATTTTTAATTTTGAAGTTTCTATCATTTTCTTTTGCTTTTTACAAAACTGAAAAGGCGATGCACCGGGGGGGGGGGTAGGATTTGAAAATTGCACCATTAGTACCGGTTCGTGGCACGAACCGGTACTAAAGGTCTCAACCCCATTAGTACCGGCACCCTTTAGTACCGGTTCATGCCACGAACCGGGACTAAAGGTCCCATTTGAACCGGGAGTAATGCCTGTATGGTGCCCTCGCCGCTTGAACCGGGACTAATGCTCACATTAGTCCCAGTTCGTAATGCAACCGGGATTAATGCTCTTTTCTGGCTGGACCAAAGCCCCTTTTTCTACTAGTGAGAGAGCATGCCAAGGCGATGCGATGGCACAGAGAAGACCGTAAGAAAGACGAAAAGTTGAGAGTACCCGCTGACGGGTCGCAGTGGAGAAAAATCGAAAGAAAGTACGGGAAGGAGTTTGCAGATGACGCAAGGAACGTATGGTTTGGTCTAAGCGCAGATGACATTAATCCTTTTGGGGAGCAGAGCAGCAACCATAGCACCTGGCCTGTGACTCTATGTTTGTATAATCTTCCTCCTTGGTCGTGCATGAAGCGGAAGTTCATTATGATGCCAGTGCTCATCCAAGGCCCTAAGCAACCCGGCAACGACATTGATGTGTACCTAAGGCCATTAGTTGAAGAACTCTTACAACTGTGGAATGGAACAGGTGTACGTGCGTGGGATGAGCACATGGGGGAAGAATTTGACCTAAAGGCGTTGCTGTTCGTGACCATCTGTAACGCCCTCGATGCGGCTATAGCTCCCACGTGTCGAGGCACGACTTAGAGACATAACCGCATTGAAAGCAATGTCGCAAGTTAGGCAATCTTCACAACATCCCATATAATATAAATAATAAAGGGGAGATACATAGTTGGCTTACACTCGCCACGTCAATCAAAGTACATAAATAGCATTACAATATTCAAACACTCATGGCCCGACTATGGCGCCAAAATAAAAGATAACCCAACATGCGACACGGTCCCGATCATCCCCAACTGGGCACCACTACTGATCATCAGGGAAAGACACGTAGTATCATTGAGAGTCCTCGTCGAACTCCCACTTGAGCTCAAGCGCGCCATCTGGAGCGGAATCATCAGACCCTGCATCTGGTTTGGAAGTAATCTGTGAGCCACAGGGACTCAGCAATCTCGCACCCTCGTGATCAAGACTATTTAAGCTTAATAGGAAAGGCAAGGTAAATATGTGAAGCTGCAGCAAGCGACTAGCATATATGGTGGCTATCCTGTTCGCAAAAGAGAGCGAGAAGAGGAGGCAAAGCGCGAACAAATAACTAGAGGGCAACCTGCGGCAAGCATTACTCCAACACCGTGTTCACTTCCCGGACTCCACCGAGAAGAGACCATCACGGTAACTCACACTGTTGATTCATTTTAATTAAGTTAAGGTTTAATTTATCTACAACCGAACATTAACAAATTCCCATCTGCCCATAACCACGGGCAAATGAAAGTTCAAATCCCTGCAGGGGAGTCCCAACTTAGCCCATGACAAGCTCTCACGGTCAACGAAGGAATAGACCTCCTCCCGAGACGTTCCGATCAGACTCGGTATCTCAGTTCTACAAGACACTTCGACAGGTTAAAACAAATCCAGCAACACCGCCCGAATGTGCCGACAAATCCCGATAGGAGCTGCACATATCTCTTTCTCAGGGCACACTCAGATTGTCCCAGGTACGGGTAGGCCAGCCCAGAGTTGCCCCTGGTGGTCACCGACAGCTGACAGGTGGACCAACACTCAAAGGA
>NC_041392.1:18701901-18734511 GCF_002162155.2 Triticum dicoccoides
GAAAAGCTTTAATCAAGGCGAACTATCAAGGGGTTCCCATTATAACCCAACCGCGTAAGGAACGCAAAATCCGGGAACATAACACTGATATGACGGAAACTAGGGCGGCAAGAGTGGAACAAAACACTAGGCGAGAGGCCGAGCCTTCCACCCTTAACCAAGTATATAGATGCATTAAGATAACAAGGCAATATAATGATATCCCAACAAGTAAATAAATGTTCCAACAATGAACGGTCTCCAATCTTCACCTGCAACTAGAAACGCTATAAGAGGGGCTGAGCAAAGCGGTAACATAGCCAATCAACGGTTTGCTAGGACATGGTGGGTTAGAGGTTTGACATGGCAATTTGGGAGGCATGATAAGCAAGTGGTAGGCATTGTAGCATAGGCATAGCAAAAGAGCGAGCATCTAGCAAAGCAAAGATAGTAGTGATTTCGAGGGTATGATCATCTTGCCTGCAAAGTTGTTAGAGTTGACTGGATCCTCGAAAGCAAACTCAACGGGCTCCTCATTAGAAAACTCGTCTCCTGGCTCTACCCAAACAAGACAAACAAGCAACAAGGACACAATCAACCACTTGCAAACTCAAACAACATGATGCAAAGATGATATGCTATGCGGGATGCAATATGTGATGCATATGCAAGATTTGGCAAGGAATGAATGAACCTGGCCTCAACATGGAAATCCAAGTATGCCACTAGAAATATGAGATGAAATCGCTTGAAAACGATATAAAGAACACCGGAATCGGAGTTACGGTTTGGAAATGGCAAGCGATTCAAATATGACCACGTTCTGCGATCTACAGCAAGTGGCCATCTAAATGCAACAAGATGAACATGCTACATCACCCAATCATGGCATAAAAATACATGACAGGGATGCATTCAAGAAGCTTAACAAAAGTCTAGCACTGAGCTACGGCCAATTCATCCATTAACAGGTTCAAACAAGCATGGCAAAAATGCATTTGACAAACATATTTCAGACTTAGTGAAATTAACACTTGTCTGGAATTTCAGATCAGATAGCACTCTTTGGAGCATGAAAACTATATTCTACAGGACCTGAACATGGCAAAGTAAAGCATGGCATGGAGCTACTCAAAGAGCTTAACAAAAGTCCCTTAGTGACCTTGAGCCAAAAGGGATCAGAAAATACAATTGCAAGCATGTGAACATGGCAAAAACATAATCAGTTCTCAGACTTAGTAAAAACTGGAACATGCTGAAACAGATATCAAGTAGGCATGTTTACGAGCTCGATGCACTCACTACAGAGCAAGTCATGACAATCTAAGCATACACCCATCAAGAATACACAAAATGCAAGCTAGACATGGCAAGAACAAGAACATAGCATGCACAGATCAACTACAACATCCTCGGCAAAATCGCTAACAAGGAGACAATCTGCCCAGATTCACGAAATAGCAAAAGTAGACCTTGATTGACTCAAGCTAGGGTGATCCATAATTGCAAACAAAGACATGGATGGATATAGCACTACAAGATTAACAAAACATCCTTACTGATCATCCTCAAAAGAGGCACGGATCACTAGGAAACAACATGAACATATGGCCATATGAGATAAACAGGTCAAGACTTAGTGGAAATGCTAAGTCCCTGAAATCAGCATTAGCAAATGCCTCACTTTGCAAGTTTGTGCTAGTCACCACACACATCACAAAAATACATGGGTTGCACCTCTGGAAAGATGGCAAAACTCTTAACAAAACATATGTAGAGCTCAGGGGCATATCATGCACACATTAATCATGGTAAAAATGACAAATATCTAAATGGAGCAGCAGATCTGACAATTAACTCAAGTAGCACTCTTCTAATAGCATTTTGGGCATCAAGATGAACTCAAATGAAAATGATGCAATGGAATTAAATGATGTGCTCTCTGAGACGAACATTTTGATATGCTATATGCCCAAAATGGAGCTACAGATGCAAAGTTACGATGCGATGAACAGGAGCAAATGAACTAGGGTTTCGGGGCAAAAGTCAACTCAAACGGGATCTCAGATCCAGATCTGGGGCACGTCTCCCGAAGTTCGCCGGAATCAGAGGTGGGCCGCCGGAGTTGAAGTCGGCCGGAGCAGGGAGGCGCTCTCGGGCTCGCCGGAGTGGGGAGGAGCTTGCCGGCGGGGTCGGCGTCGTGGAGGCGAGGTCCGACGGGGTCGGCGGCGGCCGGGTGTGCGGTGGAGCAATGAGGTGCGGCGGTGCCGGAGCGGCGCCTGAGCTTGGCCGGCGACCGGCGCCGGGGAAGATGAGCGTGGGGCGCTCGGGCGCGGCTGCGGGGAAGCCGGGCGGCGGGCGGAGGCAACGGGCCTCGGGGGGCCCTCCTGGGCCTCCCGGGCCGCGATGTGGGGCGACCGGCGGGCGAGTGGCGGAGCGCCACGTGGCAGCCGGAGACAGGTCGGGGGGAGCGAGGCGGACACGTCCGTCGGTGGTGACTCTATCCGGCGGCGCGCGATGCTGATTTGGATCTAGGGTTTTTCTCGGGGGAAGGAGAAGGAGATTTTCAGGGGTGGTCTTTAAATAGGCATAGAGGGAGCTAGGAGAGTCCAAATGAGGTGCGATTTTTGGCCACGCAATCGTGATCGAACACTCTAGGTGATGGAGAAGGTTTAGGTGGGTTTTGGGCCAACTTGGAGGGGTGTTGGGCTGCAACACACACGAGGCCTTTTCGGTCCCTCGGTTAACCGTTGGAGCATCCAACGAAGTCCAAATGGTACGAAACTTGACAGGCGGTCTACCGATAGTAAACCAAGGCCGCTTGGCAAGTCTCGGTCCAATCGGGAAATTTTTAATCCCCACACACGAAAGAAAGGTAGAAATGACCACCGGAGGAGAACGAAGCACCGAAATGCAAAACGGACAACGGGGAAAATGCTCGGATGCATGAGATGAAGACGTATGCAAATGCAATGCACATGATGACATGATATGAGATGCATGACAACGATAAAAACACACAGAGACAAAACCCGAACCCGAGAAAATAAATAACTTAAGGCCGAAAACGGTAAGAGTTGGATTACATATTGGGTAAATCACATCCGGGGTGTTACAACACTCCACCACTACGAAAGGATCTCGTCCCGAGATCTAGGACTAAAAGAACGCCGGGTACTCAGAACGGAGGTGATCCTCGCGTTCCCAGGTATCTTCACGGTCGGAATGGTGTGACCACTTGACTTTGAGGAATTTGATTGACTTGTTGCGAGTCTTGTGTTCAGTCTCTTCAAGAATAGCAACTGGGTGCTCACGATAAGAGAGATCTTCTTCGAGCTCAATGTCCTCGAAGTTGACGGTGCGGTCAGGAGTCTTGAAGCACTTTCGGAGCTGAGAGACATGGAACACGTCATGAACATTTGCAAAGTTTGAAGGAAGCTCGAGTTGATAGGCGAGATCGCCTCTCTTGCTGACAATCTTGAAAGGTCCCACGTATCTAGGGGCAAGCTTCCCTTTGATACCGAAGCGACGAGTACCTTTCATAGGAGAGACACGGAGGTAAACATGATCTCCGATCTCGAAAGCTAAATCACGGTGCTTACTATCATAGTAGCTCTTCTGGCGGGATTGGGCTGCTTTGAGGTTATCTCGAATGACTTTGCATATTTCCTCTGCCTCTGTGATTAAGTCATTACCCAAAAGCTGACGTTCACCGGTTTCAGACCAGTTGAGAGGGGTACGACACTTCCTGCCATATAGAATTTCAAATGGGGCCTTGCCCGAACTTTCTTGAAAACTGTTGTTGTAGGAGAATTCAGCATATGGAAGACAATCCTCGCACTTCATGCCGAAGGAGATCACACAAGCCCTGAGCATATCTTCAAGAATCTGATTGAGATGCTCGACTTGACCGCTAGTTTGAGGATGGAAAGCTGGGCTGAAGCGGATGTTGGTGCCCATGGCCTTCTGAAAAGAATCCCAAAACTTGGAGGTAAAGATGCTGCCACGGTCTGAAGAGATCACTTGTGGGATACCGTGCAGAGAGACAATTCGAGAGGTATAGAGTTCTGCCAATTGAGCTGCAGTGATTGACTCTTTGATAGGTAGAAAGTGAGCCACTTTAGTGAGTTTGTCAATGAAAACGAATATAGCATCATTGCCACGCTTGGATTTTGGAAACCCAGTCACGAAGTCCATTTCAATGTGGTCAAACTTTCATTCTGGAATGGCAAGAGGTTGGACGAGACCAGCTGGCCTTTGGTGTTCTGCCTTCACTCTTCTGCAGACATCACACTCATTCACGAATTGAGCAATCTCGCGCTTCATTCGAGTCCACCAATAAGCCTTCTTGAGGTCCTGATACATCTTCGTGCTCCTAGGGTGGATGGAGAGGAGAGAATTGTGAGCCTCGTTCATGATCACTTTACGAAGTTCACCTTTGGGCACAACAATACGATCCTCAAAGAAGAGAGTATCCTTGTCATCAAGGCGGTAGCACTTGTACTTGGGTTGACTCTTGGCAATCCCAATCTTCACCTTTTTCACCATAGCATCAAGAAGCTGAGCTTGGCGAATCTGGTCTTCCAAGGTAGGAGAGACTTGAAGGTTGGCGAGGAAACCTTGAGGAACAACTTGCAGATTAAGTTTGCGGAAAGCTTCACAAAGCTCGGGTTGATAAGGCTTGAGAATCAGACTGTTGCAATAAGCCTTCCTGCTCAATGCGTCAGCAATCACATTGGCCTTGCCTGGAGTATAATCTATACTCGGATTATACTCTTGAATCATTTCGACCCATCGAGTTTGCCTGAGGTTGAGATTAGGCTGAGTGAAGATGTACTTGTGACTCTTGTGATCAGTGAAAATGTCCACTTTTCTTCCCAATAAGAGATGTCTCCAAGTCAAAAGAGCATGCACAACTGCCGCCAACTCGAGGTCATGAGTGGGGTAGTTCTTCTCATTGGGCTTCAACTGGCGAGAGGTATAAGCAACAACTTTCTTCTCTTGCATCAACACTGCGCCAAGACCTTGGAGAGAGGCATCACAAAAGACCTCGTACGGCTTGGATTCATCAGGCGGAGTGAGAACTGGAGCAGTGATCAATTTCTCTTTCAAAGTGTTGAAAGCAATGTCACACTCCGGAGACCATACGTACTTGACGTGCTTCTGGAGAAGATTTGAGAGAGGCTTCGCGATCTTAGAAAAGTTTTCAACGAATCTTCGACAGTAGCTTGCGAGACCGAGGAAGCTACGGAGTTGCTTCACGTTCTGAGAAGGTTCCCAATTCACAATTGCAGACACCTTCTCAGGATTCACCGCAATGCCCTTGGCAGAGATGATATGACCAAGATAAAGAACCTCATCGAGCCAAAATTCGCACTTGGAGAACTTGGCGTAGAACTGGTGTTCCCTCAGCTTATCGAGTACCAAACGCAAGTGCTTGGCATGATCCTCCCTGTTCTTCGAGAAAACCAGAATGTCGTCAAGATAGACCAAAACAAAGTCATTGGTGTAGGCATTGAAGATGAAGTTCATCATGCGAGAGAAAGTCGGAGGAGCGTTGACGAGGCCAAAAGACATGACAGTGTATTCATATGACCCATAGCTTGTCCTGAAAGCCGTCTTGGGAATACCTTGCTCACGGATTCGAATCTGATGATAACCCATACGGAGATCAAGCTTGGAGAATACTTGGGCACCTTTGAGTTGTTCGAACAGCTCGTTGATGTTGGGAAGTGGGTATTTGTTCTTGATGGTCTTCTTGTTCAATGGACGGTAATCAACACAAAGTCGGTCCGTTCCATCCTTCTTCTTCACAAAACCCGAACCCGAGAAAATAAATAACTTAAGGCCGGAAACGGCAAGAGTTGGATTACATATTGGGTAAATCACATCCGGGGTGTTACACCATCAATGATTGGCCTGCTCTCAGTAACCTTTCAGGACAGACAAACAAGGGATACCGCGCATGCACGCACTGTTTGGACGATACCGACAGTATATATTTGGCTAATTGTAAGAAGAATGTGTACCTGGGACATCGTCGATTTCTTCCGAGCAGGCATCCCGTAAGAAAGAAAGGCAAGCATTTCTCTGGTGAGGCAGATCACCGGACGAAGCCTCGCCACCATACTGGTGCTGATGTACATGATATGGTCAAGGATTTGAAGGTGGTCTTTGGAAAGGGTCCTGGTGGACAACCTGTTCCGAATGACGCTGACGGACGCGCACCCATGTGGAAGAAGAAATCTATATTTTGGGACCTGCCGTATTGGAAAGACCTAGAGGTCCGCTCCGCAATCGACGTGATGCACGTGATGAAGAATCTTTGTGTGACCCTGCTTGGCTTCTTGGGCGTGTATGGGAAGACAAAAGATACACCTGAGGCACGGGAGGACCAGCAACGTATGCACGGAAAAGACAGCATACATCAGGGTCATGCAAGCTACGCTCTTACCAAAGAAGAGAAGGAAATCTTCTTTGAATGCCTACTTAGTATTAAGGTACCGTCTGGCTTCTCGTCGAATATAAAGGGAGTAATAAACATGGCAGAGAAAAAGTTCCAGAACCTAAAGTCTCATGACTTCCACGTGATTATGACGCAACTGCTTTCGGTTGCATTTGAAGGAAATATGCCCTAGAGGCAATAATAAAATTATTATTTATTTCCTTATATCATGATAAATGTTTATTATTCATGCTAGAGTTGTATTAACCGGAAACATAATACATGTGTGAATACATAGACAAACAGAGTGTCACTAGTATGCCTCTACTTGACTAGCTCGTTAATCAAAGATGGTTATGTTTCCTAACCATGAACAAAGAGTTGTTATTTGATTAACGAGGTCACATCATTAGTTGAATGATCTGATTGACATGACCCATTCCATTAGCTTAGCACCCGATCGTTTAGTATGTTGCTATTGCTTTCTTCATGACTTATACATGTTCCTATGACTATGAGATTATGCAACTCCTGTTTGCCGGAGGAACACTTTGTGTGCAACCAAACATCACAACGTAAATGGGTGATTATAAAGGTGCTCTACAGGTGTCTCCAAAGGTAGATGTTGGGTTGGCGTATTTCGAGATTAGGATTTGTCACTCCGATTGTCGGAGAGGTATCTCTGGGCCCTCTCGGTAATGCACATCACATAAGCCTTGCAAGCATTACAACTAATGAGTTAGTTGCGAGATGATGTATTACGGAACGAGTAAAGAGACTTGCCGATAACGAGATTGAACTAGGTATTGGATACCGACGATCGAATCTCGGGCAAGTAACATACCGATGACAATGGGAACAACGTATGTTGTTATGCGGTCTGACCGATAAAGATCTTCGTAGAATATGTAGGAGCCAATATGGGCATCCAGGTCCCGCTATTGGTTATTGACCGGAGATTTGTCTCAGTCATTTCTACATTGTTCTCGAACCGTAGGGTCCGCACGCTTAACGTTACGATGACAGTTATTATGAGTTTATGCATTTTGATGTACCGAAGTTAGTTCGGAGTCCCGGATGTGATCACGGACATGACGAGGAGTCTCGAAATGGTCGAGACATAAATATTGATATATTGGAAGCCTATATTTGGACATCGGAATTGTTTCGGGTGAAAATCGGTATTTTACCGGAGTACCGGGGGTTACCGGAACCCCCCCGGGGGTTGATGGGCCTACATGGGCCATAAGGGAGAAGAGAGGGGCCGGCCAGGGCAGGCCGCGCGCCCCCTCCCCCCTAGTCCGAATAGGACAAGGAAGGGGGGGGGGGGCGGAGCCCCCCTTTCCTCTTCTCCCTCCCCCTTTCCTTCTCCAACAAGGCAAGAGAGGGGGGAGTCCTACTCCCGGTGGAAGTTGGACTCCTCCAGGCGCACCCCTTGGGGCCGGCCGCACCTCCCCCTCCCTCCTTTATATACGGGGGCAGGGGGCACCCTAGAAGACAGAAGTTGATCTTCGTGATCGTTCCTTAGCCGTGTGCGGTGCCCCCCTCCACCATATTCCACCTCGGTCATATCGTTGCAGTGCTTAGGCGAAGCCCTGCGTCGGTAGAACATCATCATCGTCACCATGCCATCGTGCTGACGAAACTCATCCCCGAAGCTTTGCTGGATCGGAGCCCGGGGAGCGTAATCGAGCTGTACGTGTGCTAAGAACTCGGAGGTGCCGGAGTAACGGTGCTTGGATCGGTCGGATCGGGAAGACGTACGGCTACTTCCTCTATGTTGCGTCAACGCTGTCGGTCTACGAGGGTACGTAGACAACACTCTCCCCTCTTGTTGCTATGCATCACCATGATCTTGTGTGTGCGTAGGAAAATTTTGAAATTACTACGAAACCCAACAGCATTGAGGGGGCTTATACCGGAAAACGTTCGATTAGCCATTGTGAAGCTATGTGCATTTCTCAATGCAATCTCTCAGAAGGTAATCGATCCAGAAATCATACCAAGGTTAGAGAATGATTTGGTGCAATGTCTTGTCAGTTTCAAGTTGGTGTTCCCACCATCCTTCTTCAACATCATGATGCACGTCCTAGTTCACCAATGCGAAGAGATTAACGTTTTGGGTCCTGTATTTCTACACAATATGTTCCCCTTTGAGAGGTTCATGGGAGTCTTAAAGAAATATGTTCATAACCGTGCTAGGCTAGAAGGAAGCATCTCCAAGGGCCATGAAAATGAGGAGGTCATTGAGTTTTGTATTGACTTTATTCCCGACCTTAAGCCGATTGGTGTTCCTGAATCGCGGCATAAGGGCAGACTGGATGGAAAAGGCACGCTAGGAGGGGAACAAATAATATGTATGGACGGACATTCTCTCACTGAAGCACACTACATAGTTCTACAGAATTCCGCCTTGGTGGCTCCGTATATGGATGAACACAAGAATTTGCTACGCTCCAAACACCCGGAGCGGTCTGATGACTGGATTACACGTGAACAAACCAGGAGTTTCGCCAGCTGGTTGCAGACACGTACCATGCATGACACCTCTATTGAAGATGACCTGTACTTGCTGTCCCAGTTACCATCTTCGAATATAATGACTTTCAAAGGGTACGAGATAAATGGTAATACATTTTACATGATCGCCCAAGATAAGAAGAGCACCAACCAAAACAGTGGTGTCTGCTTTGATGCAGAAACCAAGACAGGAAAGGAAACATATTATGGTTATATACAGGACATATGGGAACTTGACTATCGACGTGGTTTGAAGGTCCCTTTGTTTCGGTGCAAATGGGTCAATATGACACGAGGCGGGGTAACGGAAGACCCGCAGTATGGAATGACAACAGTGGATCTCAACAATCTTGCGTATGCAGACGAACCATTCGTCCTAGCCAATGATGTGGCACAGGTTTTCTATGTGAATGACATGTCTAACAAGCCAAGAAAAAGAAAAGATAAGGAAGCGAATGCATCATACGATGAGCCAAAGTGGCACATAGTTCTTTCTGGGAAGAGAAACATCGTGGGAGTGGATGACAAGACAGACATGTCAGAAGATTATGAAAAGTTTGATGAAATTGCTCCATTCACAGTGAATATTGACCTGAGCATCCTGTTAAATGATGAAGATTTTCCATGGTTATGGCGCAAAGGGACACACGCGAAGAAAAAGTTTCACACCCAAAGATCTGGGATGTGATCGGCTTCACTATCATCACTTTCTTCTGTGTTTCACACCCAGGAGGGAATCTCTGTAATAGTTAGGGTAGTTATGTGTTTTGGCATTTGAAACGCGAAGAAATTTTTTGTGCAAACAAATTCTTTCATGCCTTTACTGATTTTTTAAGCTAAATGACCATGAAATTGAAAAGTATTTCAAATGAACTCAGAAAAGGTTGAAAATTGGCATGGTATCAGAATTTCACCCACATAGCATGTGCAAAAAAGTAGAGAGGGTTACCGCAAAAACTGGATGCACTTCGTGTACTAAATGGACAATCTCTTTCGAAGTATCAGGGTTTCGGACGAAAACTCATCCGTTACAAAAGGAATTTCAAAATTTTAAATAACCTAAGCATTACCAAATTGAATATAATGATAAAACACACTAATATTAAACATAAGAAAAAAGAATCAATGAAAAATCTATTCTCAAAGTTAAGTTATTCATAAACTAGTGATTCACACAAATTTCAAATAAATCAAAATTTAAACTATTCAAATTTGTAAACTACCGGTACTAACAGAAAGTTTGTAATTTTTTGTACCTAAAGCAAAAATATTCACAAAGAAACTCTAAATACAGCAAAAAAACAACTCAAACAAAAATAGATAAAGCAAAAAAATAAGAAAAAAAGCCCACCTACTGCGCCACAGCGGCCTGTGTATGACTAGAAACCCAACCTGTTGTTGGGCCAGGATGCAGGCCTGCAAAGGCCCAGTAGGCCCATAGGGAAGCACAGAACATTTAGGCCCAGTAGGCCTGCTTTGGAGAGGAGCTCGAGGGAGCTACCGCACTGGGGCTTATAAACCAGTGCGGACGCCCCTCGGCTAGCGTGGTGGGACTAAACATTTCGCACCGCACCTGCGCCAGCGCACCCCCTTTAGTTCCGGGTGGTAGCACCAACCGGTACTAAAGGGGGGGCCTTTAGTACCATTGGAGCCACCACCCGGCACTAAAGGGGTGCGGTTCCCGCCGCTTGGCCTGGCCAAAACAGGCCTTTAGTACCGGTTGGTGGCTCCAATCGGTACTAAAGGTCCATCCTATATAACTAAACACTTCAAAAATTTCAGTTTCTCCTCTGATTCTTCTTCTCTGCCCCGTCGCCCGCCGCCCCCGTCTTCATAACCCTCGTCGCCGCCCCCGTGCCCGTCGTCGCCGTCCCGTCGTTCCCGTCCCCGTCGTCCCCGTCGTCACCGCCGCGCTGTCCCGGCCCGTCTCGCGTCGTCCCCATCCCCGTCATCGCCGCCCCGTCCCCGTCGTCGCTGTGCGCCCCGGCCCGTCCCCGTCGTCGCCGCCCCGTCCCTGCCCCCGTCGTCGCCATCCCCGTCGTCGCCGCGCCCGTCGCCGTCCCCGTCGCCGCCCCCCGTCGCCTCTCGCCTCACCGGTGAGCACACACACACACATAACATTGTTAGAAATTTTTCTTTTTTTAGTTATAGAAATAGTTTGTTATATAGCATTGTTAGAAATGTTATAGAAATGTTAGAATTGTTAGAAATTTTTCTGTTTTTTTAGTTATATGAATAGTTATAAAATAGTTAGAATTGTTAGAAATTTTTCTGTTTTTTAGTTATAGAAATAGTTATAAAAAAGTTAGAAATTTTTCTTTTTTTAGTTATAGAAATATTAGAAATGTTATACAAATGTTAGTTATATATATAGAAATGTTATAATTTTTTTTTCTGTTTTTTAGTTATAGAAATATTAGAAATGTTAGTTATATAGCATTGTTAGAAATGTTATAGGAATGTTAGTTATATAGAAATGTTAGAAATTTTAGTTATCAAAATCCAATCATTAAAAAAATGTAACTTTTTGCGGGCATATAGCTAGTATTTGTTCTCGACGATGCCCGGCCCGCATCCTCGCCGTCGACCCGTCCGCGACGACGTCCGACTGACCCATGTCCAGGACTGGGCTCCGCCGGGCTGGCACTGGGAGGTGCTGCCTGGAGGGGCGCGCCGCTTGATGAGGAACCCGGCCCCGGGTCCCATCGTCGACCCTGATCTCGTTTGGTGGCGTTTGCGTGGGCCAGTTTTGGTGCGAAGGGAGTCGGCCCCGTCGAAGGTGGTACGTCGCCGTGTCAGGGAGGAGGACGAGCACGTCCATCGCTACATGGTTGCGTTAGAGGGCGGCAGGTTCTCCAATACCTGGCAGTTTCTTCAGGGATCTCACTTCAGCTATGATCCTGTGAGGGTTCCTTCTCTTTGGGTGTCCACCGCCCACACCGCAGGAACCGCGAGTGTCCTAGATTCTTCTGTAGTATTCGATCTTTATTAGCTACCTAGCCAGTGATGTACTCGATATATAATATTCGAGACGATGTATTCGAGATTATATATTATTCAAGACGATGTATTCGAGATTATATCTATTATTCGAGACGATGTATTCGAGATTATATCTATTATTCGAGAAGATGTATTCGAGATTATATCTATTACTCGAGACGACGTATTCGAGATTATATTCGATGATGCTTATTATGTACTATGATTGATTCAGTTTTTCCTTATTAATTGAATGCATCCATGCATTGTAATTTGAATATATTTCTTTTGGATTAGTTAAACAAAACCTATGGCGGACAATACCGGCAGAGAGGGAGAAGAGGCCCTGTTCAATATCATACGCAATCCTCGCGGGCCAGATGATGATCAGAATGAAGAAGATTATGACGGCTCCGAATATCTAAACAACACCGGGGAGGGTGATATGATATTCGATCGTGACGACCGAATTGATGAAGTCGTGAACTATGAACATGACGAAGAAAATGTTGATCTTGAAACAACAAAGACCGGCGAGGTATATATATTTATATAAGCAGGCATCTGGTGATCATCACATGTTTTAAATGACTCGAAGATATATTAACGAATCGATCTTTCTTCTTTCAGCCATCCGGATCTAGCAAATCTTCAGGCAACAGGACGAAATGAGGCCCGAACAAAAAGTTGAAGGAGGGCGTAAAGTACAATATCGAGGCAATCAGACCTAATGGTGAACGATTCACGCCTAAGAAGATTGCGGACAAGTTTGTTCGTCAGTTCGGAGTTCTTGTGAAGGACCAACTCCCGATCTCCCTTCAAGAATGGAGAGAGCCATCAAAGCCACGTCCAGGAGTTACTTTTGCAACGACAGACAAAAACAGTTGCTTTGGGAAACGCTCATGGAACATTTCACCCTACCAGATCATTTCACAAAAGCAGATGTGGAGAAAGTCAAGGACGCTGCTCTTAGGAAGATGGCGGTTGCATTCAAGAACCACAAGATTCGTGAATGGGCCAAGTACGTCAACGGAGGAAGGAAGACTCCAGTATTCGAGGGAACACTAGAGAAAAAAAGTGCTCATTGGGACGATTTCATGAAATTCAAGGATTCGGAATTATCTAAGTAACGGTCGAGAATAAATAAGGCCAATGCCGCAAAAAAGGATAAGTTTCATAAGCTGGGGCCAGGTGGCTATGCGGTGGGAATGCCTAAGTGGGATAAGTCTGAGAAAGAGATGCTGGATGCAGGTGTCACTCCAGAAACATTGAGCTGGCCCCCCAGGTGCAGGACTTGGTTCTATGCGCATGGGGGGGGGGGAGTTGGACCCGAAGACAGGCAAAGTTTCCAAGAAGGCATGTCTGGACGGAGCCGAAGATAAGCTACTTGTTGCAATAGAAGAGGCTCGATCCGGGTTGTTCGAGCCCAACAGAGAGAACGACGAGCTTACGCGTGCCCTGGGAAATCCTGAACACCTGGGAAGAACATGAGGCATGGGCGCTATTCCGTGGTATGAGGGGTTTTCGGACTGGAACACCGACTACAGAACCCGTGCGAGAAAGAAGATTGCGGAGGAGAAGAAGAGGAAGATGGAGGAGGAGCAGAGGAAGCTAGACTATGAACGCCTTCAAGGCCTAGAATCAGTGCACGCGGACTTGGCAATCAAATTCCAGCGGCAGCAGGAGCAGATCAACTCACTTAGCCAGCAAAGGGGGTCTCAGCAGCTAGTGGATGATCCACCAATGGATAGCACCGTCCCATCCATGCCGAGAAGTAGCGTGGGTTCCGCCCCGGGCGACGCATTGCTGGATAGCTACCCAGTGGATGACATCATGGAGAAAACTAACTGCGAGCTA
The DNA here is from genome assembly GCF_002162155.2 of Triticum dicoccoides. Classification (NCBI taxonomy): domain Eukaryota; kingdom Viridiplantae; phylum Streptophyta; class Magnoliopsida; order Poales; family Poaceae; genus Triticum; species Triticum dicoccoides. Next base: position 18,715,685 of record NC_041392.1, read on the forward strand.
CACTTCAAAATGAAGAACATATCCATGAAGGTGGCAGACGCCCTTGCTTTTACAAATCCCCCCGAGGCAACCTTCCATTGCAACACGATTCTAGCGGGCTATGCTCGTGTCTTGGTTGATGAGGTGGTGGACCAATATTCGGGGCTAGAGCTTGACATTCCTGGAGGTGACGATGAGCACACACTAGGAGAGGCCAACCATCGTATCATCCTATGGAGAAAGGATTGCATCATCTTTCGAAGGCCACCGACACCGCGTCATCCGACTCCTTGTTGCAGTCCGCCACCGAGTCAGCAGACTCCCGCTCCTCCAAGTCCACCAACGCGTCAGGCCACTCCTCCTCCAAGTCCGGCACAGCTTTAGGCCAATCCTCCTCCAAGTCCGGCAAAGCATCAGGCCACTCCTCCTCCAAGTCCGGCACAGCTTAAGGCCACTCCTCCTCCTCCAACTCAGCCACGTCAGCCATCTTCGCCGCCTCAGCAATCACGGAAGAGAGCCGCCTCAGCTATGGTGCATAGCGGTACAAGTCGAGGTAGTACTGCAGGTACAGGCGGAGGCAAGCGATTTCAATATGGTCCAAGCCTTGTGCCTCTTCCGCAGAGGCCTTACGACAAGTCCGAGGAGGAAAACGTAGCCATATCGAAGGCCGAGGTGGAAGCCCATTTTGCACCGAAACCGCCACCGCCGCCAAGGGAGAAAGTGCCTGTGAAAAATATTGACCACTTCATTCGTATGGCTAGACCACCAGCTCCCAAGCCTGTTGACACAGACTATGAGCGCCACCTCAGGAAGTTAAATCGAGCACGTCTACAGAAAGAGGCGAGCTCAAGCTTGAGCAAATCAGCTAGCAAAAAATGCGGTAAAACCGTTCCCCAGCTGGGAGAACAGGCGGCGCAATCAATCCCCCCGCTTGTTGTGCCAACAAAACATGAGAGTAGGCGCACCCAATATTATTGTGGGCAAACCATTAATGTTCCCGGGCTGGGCGATGTGGTAATAACCGAGGAGCATATTGCGCAGGCTGAATCGATCGGGATCACTATTGGACAACTCCTCGATATCGAGCCCATGTCTCCGACTAGAGAGGAGGAAATAAAACGGAAATATGCCCGGGGCCAACCTTTGGTCGAGCCAGAGGAGGTCAATAAGCTCCCAACGAGAATGTATGCATTGCATCAATGGTACATGGCCATTACCAAGATTTCCAATCGAGAGTCCCTCATGGTGAATGTCAACGAGGAGCATTACTACCATAAGAAAGCTGTGACCGTTGAGTATTCAGAACGTTTTCAGCTATACAATAAAGACGCACTCGACAAATTTATCGTCAGTTGCTATTGTCTGTAAGTGATTTCTTTCTGTAATTTAAGTCTCAAGCTAGCTGATCATTTTGATCAATCATTACCTGTAATTATCCTCACTATATTCTTTTCTGTGGTATTGTGCAGGATGAAGATTTATGAAATGAAAAAAGGTGGACGCTATGGCATTGGGTTCTTTGACCCAAATACCATTAATGAATACACATGGAAAATAGATCCATATCACGCAAAATGTGTAGAGGAAAGCATGCTACAGTTCTTCAAGGAACTCAAATACAATGAAGATATACTATTTCCTTACAACTTCCAGTGAGTCACACTGTCTTGTACTACAAATTCTGTTTTTTCCTACTAGCTATAGCTACATGTTTTTGCTTACATATATATGCCCGCTTAATTAAGACATGCAAACGTGTGTGCATGCGGATTTCACTGGATCTTGTTAATCATTAAAGTTGATGAAGGAACAGTTGAAGTACTAGACTCGCTACTTAAGAAAGCAAGTGACTACATCATCGTGAAGGGGATAGTCAACAGGTAATTTCAATCATTATTAACTATATCTCGGCCTATTTAATTAGTTCATCATTTCCTGATAATAACTATTTAATAACCCATTTATTAATTTTCTTTGTCGGCGAGCAGGGCTTGGGCAAAGTTCATCAGGGTCACTCCAGGCCCATGGAAACAAAGTCTGAAATGGTATCGACCCAAGGTAAGTAATTAAGTAGTACTAGCTAGCTGCCATCTCTTTAATTATCATGCTTGATTAATTATTATCTGATCAAAATTCCATTCTCGTAAAGGCCCTGAAGCAGGTGCCGGGGAATGATCTATGTGCATACTACGTTTGCGAGAACATTCGCATGATGGCGTCCGAAAGGAGCAAATCTCAAAGACAGGAGTGGGTACGATATCGATCGTCAGAACACTATTCACAATTTTTACACCATTATCTATATCTAGTCACACAATTAATACACATGCATATTGATCTCCTTCTTAACAGTTCAAAGAGATGCGGGACAAGCTCCTAGCACAGGACCGCATAGAAGCAATTCAAGAGGAAGTAGCGGGATTTTTGCTCGACCAGGTCATAGATCCCAAAGGAGAATATTATTACTCGCTACCGCCCCCATGAACCACTTCCAATTGTTATCGTGCTCAGAAGGCACCAACTAGCTAGGCTAATGCCACTGGCTCCGAAGGCACCAATTAGGAGAAATTGTATATATATACATGTGTGTATATATGTGTGAATTAATTAATGGTGGTTGTGAGACATTCGATGATATATATATATAATGATCGGTTCTACTAGAAATTCTATTTATATATATGCATAACATGTACAATATGTAGTATCATAAAATACCAGCAAACGAAAAAGAATTATATGGAAAACACAAAATTAAATGAAAAAGAAATCATAAACCCAAACCCCCCCAACATTTTAATACCATTGGTGACACCAACCAGTACTAAAGGGCTCCCTGCCCCCGAAGCTGGCTCGTGCCACGTGGTTGCCCTTTAGCACCGGTTCGTGCTGAACCGGTACTAAAAGGGGGGGGGCTTTAGTGCCTCCATTTTAGCGCCAATTACCAAACCCGCACTAAAGGACCTTACGAACTGGTGCTATTGCCCGATTCTGCACTAGTGTCATAGGACCAGAGCCAAAAGGTGGACCCATGGGGCGGCCCACAGGGTCCACACGCACCCTTGGCAAAGTTAGCGAGAGGAATGTGCGTTGTGTCATGTGATTCGACCCACTTTGTGTTCCTGAGTTTCTTAGACTCTATGCCATTGGGAACGGACACCTTCCTTGATTGGTGGCTTCGGAATAGAGTTAGGTTCCGGACGCCATAGAAAAGGGGATTTGATAGTCTCGTCATTTGCACGGCTTGGGCCTTATGGAAGCAACAAAATGCCCTGAGTTTTCAGTAGACCGGAACAATAAAATGGTGCTGCTAGTCTTGCTAACATGATCCTTGATGAACTTAGAGATTGGAAAGTGGTTCTCAATGGAGTAGGTGGTTTACAACATTTTGTGAGAGAGATGCTAGCTAGTAGGGTTTGTGTGGGTGTACCTACGTTGATGTTCACATCATCGTGAGGATTCTTGTAAACACTTTTCTCCCCTCTATAAAAATGTGATATCCAATTTACGTACTCTCAAAAAAAGTTTCTTAGATTTAATCAGCTTTTTCCCTCAAAAAAATTAATCAGTTTTCAACTATTCTTTTTTTACCTAATTTCCCCTGAAGAACCTTCAAAGTTTATGTTTCTTTTTTACATTCTGACTTCATTTCTCGTTTCTTCTTTATTGACTATGTTGTCACATAAGAAATATCATTGTTAAGCCATCATGAAAACATCACTACTGGGAAAGGACTTATAGGTGATCACAAATTAGTGGCAGGTAGGGCACCCGCCACAAGTTGTGCATAAGCAATGGCGGGTGCTTTTGGATGCCCGCCACACATGCGGTCCCTTCGTATGTTTTTTTGTATAACTCAGCTATGGCGGGCCAGCAGAGACACCCACCTGTTGACATCAGATTTTGGCACGACGTAAAAGGCAAATAAGATGGTCTGAAGTGAAAGGATTTTAAACATGAAAAGTTTCACGTCGCCGAGTAGAACAACTTTGATGTTTAGGTTATCGTCATCCGACCTCATCTTAGGGGCCGAAACTGTACTTCGAATGGCAAAATTTAGTGTTTCGAGTGCTTTTCGGTCGATTACGCATCCAAGACGATCTCAGATGAAGGAGCACTCTACATGGATTGTCTTCGCCTCGTCGAAGCAATCAATTTTGATAGATAAATCATCTCAATCCAAGTTCATATGCAAAAGTTAAAGGCAACACACTGTAGACTGGCTCTGAGCGAAAATATGGTGCGGGGTACCAGACACCCACTTGGGTAATGTCAGATGGGTCGTGTGAGTCACTCGACCATCAAGACAGCCTTGAATCAAAAAATCTTCAACACGAAAAAGTTTCGCCTCATCGAGCTGATTGATTTTCATATATAATTCGTTTCAATCCGAGGTCATAGGCGACCCGGGGAGGCAAATCAAGATCAGCATGTGTTTTCATTTGGGAAATCCGAGTGCAAAGTTTACCATCCGAGTAGAAGATTGCCGTCCGAGTGAAGATGTTGCCATCGGAATGAAATGTTGTCATCCGAGTGAAACATTGACATCCAAGTGGAAAAATCTAGCCAGGTGATCTGAGTGAAGACCCTAACATCTGAGTGGAGAGATTCGAATCCGAGTGCTCCGACCAAAAGCAGAAAATGTGCCTGAAAAGTTATCTGGATTGCTTCAGATGGAAAAGTGTTCAACACAAAAGTTGCGTGTATCGTCGAAACGGTCAACTCTGGTTTTGGGGTCATGATACGGCTCCAACATATCTATAATTTTTTATTGTTCCATGCTATTTTATTATCAACCTTGGATGTTTTATATGCTATTTTATATGATTTTTTGGACTAACCTATTAACCTAGAGCCCAGTGCCAGTTTCTGTTTTTCCTTGTTTTAGAGTATCGCAGAAAAGGAAAATCAAACGGAGTCCAATTGACCTGAAACTTCATGGAACTTATTTTTGGACCAGAAGAAGCCCACGGAGTATAGGAGTTGGACCAGAAGAGTCCCGGGCTGCCCACAAGGGTGGGGGGCGCGCCCCCTGCCTCGTGGACAACCCAAAGGTCCACCGACGTACTTCTTCCTCCCATATATATACCCATATACCCTAAAAACTTCGGGGAGCACAATAGATCGGGAGTTCCGCCGCCAGAAGCCTCCGTAGCCATCGAAAACCAATCTAGACCCGTTCCGGCACCCTGCCGGAGGGGGAATCCTTCTCCGGTGGCCATCTTCATCATCCCGGCGCTCTCCATGACGAGGAGGGAGTAGTTCACCCTCGGGGCTGAGGGTATGTACCAGTAGCTATGTGTTTGATCTCTCTCACGTGTTCTTGAGGTGATACGATCTTGTTGTATCGCGAGCTTTGCTATTATAGTTGGATCTTATGATGTTTCTCCCCCTCTACTCTCTTGTAATGGATTGAGTTTTCCCTTTGAAGTTATCTTATCGGACTGAGTCTTTAAGGATTCGAGAACACTTGATGTATGTCTTGCATGGGATACCCGTGGTGACAATGGGGTATTCTATTGATCCACTTGATGTATGTTTTGGTGATCAACTTGCGGGTTCCGCCCATGAACCTATGCATAGGGGTTGCCACACGTTTTCGTCTTGACTCTCCGGTAGAAACTTTGGGGCACTCTTTGAAGTACTTTGTGTTGGTTTGAATAGATGAATCTGAGATTGTGTGATGCATATCGTATAATCATACCCACGGATACTTGAGGTGACATTGGAGTATCTAGGTGACGTTAGGGTTTTGGTTGATTTGTGTCTTAAGGTGTTATTCTAGTACGAACTCTATGATAGATTGAACGGAAAGAATAGCTTCATGTTATTTTACTACGGACTCTTGAATAGATCAATCAGAAAGGATAACTTTGAGGTGGTTTCGTACCCTACCATAATCTCTTCGGTTGTTCTCCGCTATTAGTGACTTTGGGGTGACTCTTTGTTGCATGTTGAGGGATAGTTATATGATCCAATTATGTTATTATTGTTGAGAGAACTTGCACTAGTGAAAGTATGAACCCTAGGCCTTCAACGCATTGCAATACCGTTTTGCTCACTTTTATCATTAGTTACCTTGTTGGTTTTATATTTTCAGATTACAAAAACATATATCTACCATCCATATTGCACTTGTATCACCATCTCTTCGCCGAACTAGTGCACCTATACAATTTACCATTGTATTGGGTGTGCTGGGGACACAAGAGACTCTTTGTTATTTGGTTGCAGGGTTGCTTGAGAGACCATCTTCATCCTACGCCTCCTACGGATTGATAAACCTTAGATCATCCACTTGAGGGAAATTTGCTACTGTCCTACAAACCTCTGCACTTGGAGGCTCAACAACGTCTACAAGAAGAAGGTTGTGTAGTAGACATCAAGCTCTTTTCTGGCGCCGTTGTTAGGGAGGTTAGCGCTTGAAGGTATATCTTTAGATCTTGCAATAGAATCTTTTTGTTTCTTGTTTTAGCACTAGCTTAGTTTATAAAAGAAAACTACAAAAAAATATGGAATTGAGTTTGCCTCATACGCTTCATCTTTTTAATATATTTCGTGAGTATGATGGAAAGGAAAATTGTGCCAAAGTGTTAGAAGAAGAATGCATTAAAATGTTTGGCACTAAATCTTTGAATGATGAGCATGATTGCAATGTTGTTAGTATGAACTCCTTGAATATCCATAGTACTAATGATGATTGCTCTAGTTATGATGAAAATGTCTCTTATAAACATGTCAATTTTTGTGGAGTGCATTGGGTTTGCAAGTACACACCAAATAGGGAAGATAGATATTGCAAGAGGCATAATCATTTAGAAACTATTTTTTTGCAAGAAAGGCTACATGTTTGTGCTGAAAGATTCAATATTTATCGCCATCCTTGTGAACTTTGTGATTAACATGGTCATTTAAAGCTCCAATGCTATTTGTTTCATGATCAAGTCGTGTCCAAAAATTGTGATAACTTGATTACCCTTGAGCATCATCAAGAGCTTAGTCTTATTTTGGGTTATGAAGAAATGGAACATATAACTGAGGGTATTCCAAAATTTAATCTCAATAAATTTCTTGATTTTGATCTAGAGGAAATTTGTATGTATTGTGCGGTGAATTGCATTGAAAACCCATATATTGCCAATTACATAAAGAAAAGCAAGCAAATAGAGGATGAAGAGAATATTAATGAAAGGGAAGAGACTTCCAAATATCCTCCTATTATTTCTTATGATGAATCAGGTAACGAGGAGGAGCCTTCTATTCAACCAATCTCATTAATAAGGAGCTCCAAAAAGAGGGTTGAGCCCACACATGATGTGAATAAGAAAAAGAAAAGACGGACAAGCAAAGGTAAAAAGGTATCTCTCCCAAAAGATGTTGCTCCTATTACCCCTTGTGATGATGATAATAGCTATACTATTGGTGCTATCCATACTAATAATGATGAAAGTTATTATGCTTATGATATGAAAAGGCCCAAGCTTGGGGATGCTATGTTTGATGAATATGATGTTTTTGAGAATATATTTGCTGCAATTAATGTTAGTCCCAAGCTTGGGGAAGCTATGTTTAATGAAGATGATATTTGTAGTCTCCCAAGTTTTGATATGCAAATTTATTATGATGATAGCATGCCTCCTACTTATGATGATTATATTGATGAAAGTGGGTTTGGAAGAGTGTCAACTTTAGGAAGTAATGATCCCACTATTTTGGAGGATGTTGAATCTTATTATGATAATTATGAAAGTGGATTTGGAGAGGTCATGACTTTATTCATTGATGATTCCACTATCTTGGAAGATGTTTCAATCAATTATGATGAGAACAAAGTTGCTACTTATGATAATTATTGTGATGATACATATGCTATAAAAAGTAGTGATGATTATATTTATAAAACATGTCATGATTATGATTACCCTTTTTCTGAACATTACTCTTTTAATGTGGAAACAATTTATAGTATCCGAGTCTCTTATGATACTCCCACTATTCCGAATGAGAAGAATTTTGCTTCTGTGGAGAGTAATAAAATTTCTATGCTTGTAGATCATGAAAAGAATGCTTTAGGTGCTGGTTATATTGTTGAATTCATTCATGATGCTACTGAAAATTATTATGAGGAAGGAATATATGCTTGTAGGAATTTCAATAATATCAAGTTTCCTCTCTATGTGCTTAAAGTTATGAAGTTATGCTTGTTTTACCTTCCTATACAAGTTGATTCTTGTTCCCATAAGTTGTTTGCTCACAAAATCCCTATGCATAGGAAGTGTATTAGGATTAAATGTGTTAGTCATATTCTTCATGATGCCCTCTTTATGTTACAATTCTTATCTTTTATGTGAGCATCATTGAAATCATCATGCCTCGCTAGGGGCGTCAAACGATAGCGCTTGTTGGCAGGCAACCCAGCTTTATTTTTATTCCTTGCTTTTTTGATCCTTTTTAATAATAAATAATTTATCCAGCCTCTGTTTTGGTTGTGTTTTTTGTGTTTAATTAGTGTTTGTGCCAAGTAGAACCATTGGGAAGACTTGGGGAAAGTCTTGTTGATCTTGCTGTAAAAAACAAAAACTTTAGCCCTCACGAGAATTGCTGCCATTTTTATTTGGATAGTGATATTTAGTTAGTTCTTTTTGCATAGGATTAATAGTTAAATTAATCACGTCCACCAATTTATTTTAGAATTTTTGGGGTTCCATAAGTTTGCGTTATTTACAGATTACTACAGACTGTTCTGTTTTTGACTGATTCTGTTTTTCATGTGTTGTTTACTTATTTTGATGAATCTATGGCTAGTAAAAGAGTTTATAAACCATATAGAAGTTGGAATACAGTAGGTTTAACACCAATATAAATCAAGAATGAGTTCATTACAGTAACTTGAAGTGGTGTTTTATTTTCTTTTGCTAACAGAGCTCACGAGATTTTTTATTTAAGTTTTGTGTTGTGAAGTTTTCAAGTTTTGGGTAAAGATTTGGTGGACTATGGAACAAGGAGTGGCAAGAGCCTAAGCTTGGGGATGCCCAAGGAACCCCAAGGTAATATTCAAGGACAACCAAGAGCCTAAGCTTGGGGATGCCCCGGAAGGCATCCCCTCTTTCGTCTTCATTCATTGGTAACTTTACTTGGAGCTATATTTTTATTTACCACATGATATGTGTTTTGCTTGGAGCGTAATTTTATTTTATTTAGTTTTACTTGCTGTTTGAATAAAATATCAAGATCTGAAATTCTTAAATGTTAGAGAGTCTTCACATAGTTGCATGATTATTTGACTACTCATTGATCTTCACTTATATCTTTCGGAGTATAGTTTGTCGTTTGATCTAGTGCTTCACTTATATCTTTTTAGAGCACGGTGGTGGTTTTATTTTATAGAAATTAATGAACTCTTATGCTTCATTTATATTATTTTGAGAGTCCTAAACAACATGGTAATTTGCTTTGGTTATGAATTTAGTCCTAATATGATGGGCATCCAAGAGGGATATAATAAAAACTCTCATATAAAGTGCATTGAATACTATGAGACGTTTGATACTTGATGATTGTTTTGAGATATAAAGATGGTGATTGATGACCCACAAGTATAGGGGATCTATCGTAGTCCTTTAGATAAGTAAGAGTGTCGAACCCAACGAGGAGCAGAAGGAAATGATAAACAGTTTTCAGCAAGGTATTCTCTGCAAGTACTGAAATATATAAGTGGTAATAGATAGTTTTGTGATGAGATAATTTGTAACGAGCAACAAGTAACAAAAGTAAATAAAGTGCAGCAAGGTGGCCCAATCCTTTTTGTAGCAAAGGACAAGCCTGGACAAACTCTTATATAAGGAAAAGCGATCCCGAGGACACATGGGAATATCGTCAAGCTAGTTTTCATCACGCTCATATGATTCGCGTTCGGTACTTTGATAATTTGATATGTGGGTGGACCGGTGCTTGGGTGCTGTTATTACTTGAACAAGCATCCCACTTATGATTAACCTCTATTGCAAGCATCCGCAACTACAACAAAAGTATTAAGGCAAACCTAACCATAGCATGGAACATATGGATCCATATCAGCCCCTTACGAAGCAACGCATAAACTAGGGTTTAAGCTTCTGTCACTCTAGCAACCCATCATCTACTTATTACTTCCCAATGCCTTCCTCTAGGCCCAAATAATGGTGAAGTGTTATGTAGTCGACATTCACATAACACCACTAGAGGCTAGACAACATACATCTCATCAAAATATCGAACGAATACCAAATTCACATGACTACTAATAGCAAGACTTCTCCCTTGTCCTCAGGAACAAACGTAACTACTCACAAAGCATGAACATGTTCATAATCAGAGGGGTATTACTATGCATAAAGGATCTGAACATATGATCTTCCACCAATTAAACCAACTAGCATCAACTACAAGGAGTAATTAACACTACTAGCAACCTACTAGCACCAATCCCGGACTTGAAGACAAGAATCGGATACAAGAGATGAACTAGGGTTTTGAGATGAGATGGTGCTGATGAAGATGTTGATGGAGATTGCCCTCTCCCGATGAGAGGAGCGTTGGTGATGACGATGGCGATGATTTCCCCCTCCGAGAGGGAAGTTTCCCCGGCAGAACAGCTCTGCCGGAGCTCTAGATTGGATCTGCCAAGGTTCCGCCTCGTGGCGGTGGAGTTTCGTCCCGAAAGGTTGCTTCCTATTTTTTTCTCAATGAAAGGCTTCATATAGGAGAAGATGGTCATCGTAGAGCCACCAGGGGGCCCACGAGGCAGGGGGCGCGCCCTAGGGGGGGCGCCCCCACCCTCGTGAGAAGGGTGTGGGCCCCCTGGTCTTCATCTTTGGCGAGGATTTTTAATTATTATTATAAGGTGTTCCGTGGAGTTTCAGAACTTTTGGAGTTGTGCAGAATAGGTCTCTAATATTTGCTTCTTTTCCAGCCTAGAATTCCAGCTGCCGACATTCTCCCTCCTTATGTAAACCTTGTAAAATAAGGGAGAATAGCCATAAGTATTGTGACATAATGTGAAATAACAACTCATAATGCAATAAATATTGATATAAAAGCATGATGCAAAATGGACGTTTCAACTCCCCCAAGCTTAGACCTCGCTTGTCCTCAAGCGAAAAGCCGAAATCGAAAAATATGTCCACATGTTTAGAGATGAAGGTGTCGATAAAAATAAAATACGGACATGAGGGCATCATGAACATTCTTATAACAACAACTTATATAATTTTTGTCATATGGTCTCTAATGCTAGAGTAATAATTCAATCACAATATCAAGTATGAATCGTAAACTTCATTGAAAACTAACAAACTACAATCTCGGTCATTGAAGCAATTGCAATTTATCATAACATAGGAAAGAGTCAATGTATAAGAGCTTTTCAGCAAGTCCGCATACTCTACTATCATATAATCTTTCACAATTGCTGACAGTCACACAATACTTATGGGTGTGGAGTTTTAATCGGACCCAGAGAAAGATAGGGGCTTATAGTTTGCCTCCCAACGTTTTACCTCAAGGGTAATGTCAACAATAATAGTTCATGAAAACTCACATCCAATTAGCCATATATACCAGGATCTTTCCAACATACTATGCTTGCCAAAGGATAAAGTGTAAAAAGGAAGGGTGAAAATCACCATGACTCTTGCATAAGGTAGAAGATAATGATAAAAGATAGGCCCTTCGCAGATGGAAGCAGAGGTTTCCATGTGCTTTTATGGTTGGATGCAAGGTTGTCAGAATCACGATTTTGAATCGGATCGGATCTCGTATGCTAGGATCGCAAATCATAGAATCTTCACTATGAGGATCGTAGAAACGTAGATTCTATGAACTAAAGTCGTAGAATCGGAGGGGTTAGTTTGGATCATAAAGTCGTAGAATCGTATAACACAATCGTGATTCTGACAACCTTGGTTGGATGCACGAAATCTTAATGCGAAAGAACGTCACTTTATATTGCCCCTTGTGATATGAACACTTATTATGCAGTCCGTCACTTTTATTACTTCCACATCACAAGATCGTATAAAGCTTATTTCTCCCACACCAATCAATCATACATATTTAGAGAGCAATTTTTATTGCTTTGCACCGATGACAACTTACTTGAAGGATCTTATTCAATCCATAGGTAGATATGGTGGACTCTCATGGCAAAACTGGTTTAAGGGTATTTGGAAGCACAAGTAGTATCTCTACTTGGTGCAATGAATTTGGCTAGCATGAGGGGCAAAGGCAAGCTCAACATGTTGGAAGATCCAAGACAATATAATTTATCTCAGATGTAAGAAAACATAACCCATTACGTTGTCTTCCTTGTCCAATGTCAACTCTTTTGCATGTCATATTTTAATGAGTGCTCACAATCATAAAAGATGTCCAAGATAGTATATCTATATGTGAAGACCTCTCTTTCTTTATTACTTTCTATTAATTGCAACGATGACCAAAACTATGCTTGTCAACTCTCAACAACTTTTATTCATCATACTTTTTCTATGTGAGCTCATTACTCTCCAAGAGATCCATATGATCTCTTTGTTTCTTTTTATTTCTTTCTCTTTTCTTTTATTCACTTAGGATCATGGAAAAACAATCAAGCCCTTGACTCAACACTAATCTTTATTATATAGCTCACGGACTCGATTACATAGAAGGATAATAAAGCAAAACTCACAACTAGATCATGCCACAAACTTTATTCTACTAGATCAAAATACTACTAATAGGATCGAACTAAGGAAAACGGTAAAGATAAAGGTGAGGGTGATACGATACCGGGGCACTCCCCCAAGCTTGGCAGTTGCCAAGTGGAGTGCCCATACCCAGATACTCAATTCTTCTTTATTGGAGGAGACAGTGGTGATTTTGTTGATGACGTAGGCTTCTTCCTTAATTGCATTTGAGGACAAAATTTTGGTCCCTTGGGTCCTCGATCTCCTGCTCCAAGCTCAGTATCTTTTTGCATAGTTCCTGCTTATTCTCCCGCAAGAGGCAAAAAGGGATAAACTCGATCTTAGGTTTCTTTACCCTATTCGGGAGGCTTGACTTTTTGAACTCCACATGCATGTCCCCAGGTTGAGGTAGTGGGACTTCATCTTCGTCTGAGCTCATCGTCTCCTCCTTTCCCTTGGGTTCATAGTCTTCTTCTTCTTCCGCAGTCCAACCACAATGCTCCACATCCCCATAGACCTTAGGATCTGCAAGGTAGTCAGCCACATAGTTTTCTCCTTCCGAATCCTGGGACGACATGTTGCTCTGTCTGCAGCAGGACAGCTCAAAACAAAGACAAGGGATTTTTGTGTGATACGGGAGTCAAAACCCCCGGGAGATTATATAATGAATTTTTACCGACCAAATACGTATCGTGCAAGAAAACGGAGTCCGGAAGGCATACAAGGAGCTCACGAGGTAGGGGGCGCGCCCAGGGGGGTAGGGCGCGCCCTCCACCCTCGTGTCCTTCTCGGACTGCTACTTAATTTTCTATTTTTCTAAATATTCCAAAACGGAGAAATATTGCCTTAAAAATTGTTTTGGAGTCGGTTTACTTACCGTACCACATACCTATTCCTTTTCGGAGTCTGAAACATTCTGTCAAGTGTCCCTTATGTATTCCTATGGGGTTACAGTTTCAATAATATTGGTTTCAACATTTATGGGATTACCTGAGATATAATGTTTGATTCTTTGACCGTTTACCACCTTCAAATTTGTGCCTTCGAAGTTGTTTATTTTTATGGCACCGGAACGATAGGCCTCCTCGATAACATAGGGGCCTTCCCATTTAGAGAGAAGTTTCCCTACAAACAAAATCTTAAACGAGAGTTGTATAGCAATACATAATCACCTACATTAAACTCACACTTTTGTATCCTTTTGTCATGCCATCTTTTAACCTTTTCTTTAAATAAGTTGGCATTTTCATAAGCTTGGGTTCTCCATTCATCAAGTGAGCTAATATCAAATAACCTCTTTTCATCGGCAAGTTTGAAATCATAGTTGAGCTCTTTAATAGCCCAATATGCCTTATGTGCTAGTTCGAGAGGTAAGTGACATGCTTTTCCATAGACCATTTTATACGGAGACATACCCATAGGATTTTTATATGCAGTTCTATAGGCCCATAATGCATCATCAAGTTTCTTGGACCAATTCTTTCTAGACCTATTGACAGTCTTTTGCAAAATTAATTTGAGTTCTCTATTACTCAATTCTACTTGACTACTAGACTGTGGGTGATACGGAGATGCAATTCTATGATTGACATCATATTTAGCAAGCATTTTACGGGAAGCACCATGAATAAAATGTGAACCACCATCAGTCATTAAATATCTAGGGACTCCAAACCTCGGAAAAATAACTTCTTTAAGCATTTTAATAGAAGTGTTATGATCAGCACTACTAGTTGGAATAGCTTCTACCCACTTAGTAACGTAATCAACAACAACTAAAATATGTGTATATCCATTAGAGGCAGGAAAAGGTCCCATATAATCAAAACCCCAAACATCAAATGGTTCAATAACAAGTGAATAATTCATAGGCATTTCTTGACGTCTACTAATATTACCAATTCTTTGACATTCATCACAAGATAGGACAAACTTACGGGCATCCTTGAAGAGAGTAGGCCAATAAAAACCGGATTGCAATACCTTATGTGCACTTCTATCTCCCGCGTGGTATCCTCCATAAGTTTCGGAGTGGCACTTGCGTAGGATCTATTCCTGTTCATGCTCAGGTACACAACGTCTAATAACACCATCCACTCCTTCTTTATAAAGATGTGGGTCATCCCAAAAGTAATGTCTCAAATCATAGAAGAACTTTTTCTTTTTTTGGTATGTGAAGCTAGGTGGTATAAATTTAGAAACTATGTAATTAGCATAATCAGCATACCAAGGGGTACTACGAGAAGTACTTATGACATTTAATTGTTCATCAGGAAAGCTATCATCAATAGGTAGTGGGTCATCAAGAACATTCTCTAACCTAGATAAGTTGTCTGCAACGGGGTTCTCAGCTCCTTTTCTATCAACAATATGCAAATCAAATTCTTGTAGCAAGAGAACCCATCTAATAAGTCTAGGTTTAGCATCTTTCTTCTCCATAAGGTATTTAATAGTAGCATGATTAGTGTGGATAGTTACTTTAGAATCAACAATATAAGGTCTGAACTTATCACAAGCAAATACAACTGCTAAAAGTTCTTTTTCAGTAGTAGCATAATTTCTTTGAGCATTGTCTAGAGTCTTACTAGCATAATGGATAACATTTAATTTCTTATCAACTCTTTGCCCTAGAATAGCACCTACAGCATAATCACTAGCATCACACATAATTTCAAAGGGTAAATTCCAATCAGGTGGCTGAACAATAGGTGCAGAGACTAATGCTTTCTTAAGTATTTCAAATGCTTCTACACAATCATCATCAAAGACAAATGGTATATCTTTTTGTAATAAATTAGTCAGAGGCCGAGAAATTTTTGAGAAATCCTTAATGAACCTCTTATAAAATCCGGCATGACCAAGGAAACTTCTTATACCTTTGATGTCCTTGGGACATGGCATCTTTTCAATAGCATCAACCTTGGCTTTATCAACTTCAATGCCTCTTTCAGAAACTTTATGCCCCAAGACAATACCTTCATTAACCATAAAGTGGCACTTTTCCCAATTCAAGATAAGATTAGTTTCTTCACATCTCTGCAAAACTCGATCAAGATTGCTCAAGCAATCATCAAAAGAAGATCCATAGACGAAAAAGCCGTCCATGAAAACCTCATAAATCTTTTCACAAAAGTCAGAGAATATAGCCATCATGCATCTTTGAAAGGTAGCAGGTGCATTACATAAACCAAAAGGCATACGTCTATAAGCAAAAGTACCAAAAGGGCATGTAAAAGTAGTCTTTGATTGATCTTTAGCCGACACAGGTATTTGAGAGAAACCAGAATAACCATCTAGAAAGCAGTAATGTGTATGTTTGCATAATCTTTCTAGCATTTGATCGATAAAAGGTAAGGGGTAATGATCTTTCTTAGTAGCCTTATTTAATTTGCGGAAATCAATTACCATCCTATAACCGGTAATAATTCTTTGTGGAATCAATTCATCTTTATCATTAGAAACAACAGTAATACCTCCCTTCTTAGGGACACAATGAACAGGACTTACCCAATGACTATCAGCAACGGGATAAATTATACCTGCCTCTAGAAGCTTTAGTATTTCTTTTCTTACCACTTCTTTCATTTTAGGATTCAGACGTCGTTGAGGATCACGAACTGGTTTGACATCTGCTTCCAAATTTATTTTATGTTGACATAGAGTGGGACTAATGCCCTTAAGATCATCAAGAGTATATCCAATAGATGCACGGTGTTTCTTCAGAGTTTTCAATAATCTTTCTTCTTCATGCTCTGAAAGGTTAGCACTAATAATAACAGGATATATCTTCTTTTCATCAAGATAAGCATATTTAAGATTATCAGGCAATGGTTTAAGCTCAAACACGGGATCACCCTTAGGTGGAGGAGGATCCCCTAGGATTTCAATAGGCAAATTGTGTTTTAGCATAGGTTCTTGTTTAAAGAATACTTCATCTATTTCCCTTCTTTCATTCATAAACATATCATTCTCATGGTCTAGCAAATATTGTTCTAAAGGATCACTAGGAGGTACGGCAATAGAAGCAAGACCAATAATTTCATCCTTACTAGACAATTCTTCTTCACGATGTTGTTTACTAAATTTAGAGAAATTAAATTCATGAGTCATGTCGTCTAAGCCAATAGTAACAACATTCTTTTTGCAGTCTATCCTAGCATTAACTGTATTCAAGAAGGGTCTACCAAATATAATGGGACAAAAGCTATCTTGTGGGGAACCAAGAACAAGAAAATCAGCAGGATATTTAGTTTTCCCACACAAAACTTCAACATCTCTAACAATTCCCACTGCGGATATAGTATCTCTATTAGCAAGTTTAATTGTAACATCGATTCCTTCTAACTCAGCAGGTGCAATTTTATGCTTAATTTCTTCGTATAAAGTATGCGGTATAACACTAGCACTAGCACCCATATCACATAAGCCATGATAACAATGATCTCCTATTTTAACAGAAATAACAGGCACGCCTACCACAGGTCTATGTTTATCTTTAGCATAAGGTTTAGCAATTCTAGCAGTTTCACCGCAGAACTGAATAACATGCCCATCAATATTATCAGACAAGAGCTCTTTAACAATAGCAATATTAGGTTCAACTTTAACTTGCTCAGGAGGTGTATACGTTTTAATATTGCTTTTACGAACCACAGTTGAAGCTTTAGCATGATCCTTTATCCTGAAAGGGAAAGGTGGTTTCTCAACATAACAAGGAGGAACAATAGGATCATTATAAGTGACAGTCTTTTCTTCAACTTTAATAGGTGCAGCTACTTTTACTTCTATGGGAGGATGATATTTAAACCACTTCTCCTTAGGGAGATCAACATAAGTAGCAAAAGATTCACAGAAGGAAGCTACTATCTCAGAATCAAGTCCATATTTAGTGCTAAACTTACGAAAAATATCGGTATCCATAAAAGATTTAACACAATCAAACATAGGTGTCATACCTGACTCCTTACCATTGTCGAGGTACCAATCTTCAGAGTTGCGTTTAATTCTATCCACTAAATCCCATTTGAATTCAATAGTCTTCATCATAAAAGAGCCAGCACAAGAAGTATCAAGCATGGTGCGATTGTTATCAGAAAGCTGAGCATAATTTTTTTGAATAATTGTTTCTCTTGGAAGCTCATGATTGGGGCATGAATATAACATTGATTTAAGCCTCCCCAAGCTTGAGCGATGCTTTCTCCTTCGCGAGGCCAAAAATTATATATACTAGTCGTCAACCCGTGCAATTGCACGGGCTAGTATTAGTTAAAATTTGGAATATGTATCATGGTATGCCCGTACTTATCCTATAGTCAGACTTTTTGACATGGTTTAAGAAGCAATCTTAATGGGCACAAACCATGAGATAATCAACAAAAATCAAGCACAACTAACCTCGTATAAATAATCAGGAGCATGCTTTTTTCCAATAAGTTTGTCTTTATATATGAAACTAAGTAGCTAATAATATTATGAGCACAGTGATGTGAACTGGCATTTGACAAAAGCAATAATGTCATTGACAACATAAGACCATAACCACCTAGCTGGAATCACCATCGATGGAGTTCACCTGGAATTATCATTAATGAAGTTCATCCATATAAAAGCAGAAATGAAAACATTGATGCGTCCCATCTGGGAAAATGATATTATTGGATTTAGGTGTGGTATATTAAGAGAGTGGCGACCATAATATTTACATTGGGGGAGATGGCAATGATCAGGGCATACGAAGTCTAAAGATTTGGGCAAATTGAACACGAACAATGGTAATAGCGATGAGGAAATAAAGTGGCATGTAGATGTACAGTACCATATTTTTCCAACTGGATGGAGCCAAGGGAGCACGTACGTAAGCAAATCCCATCTTTTTTTCCGTTTTGCACGTATGTGAGTTTCTATTTGTGTTGATGCATGTACGTGAGTCCTTTTGGTTTTTTGAACACACACATGCGTGAGTTAATCTATACATTTTTACGTGAGTTCTTTTTTCTTCTTTGCTTTTTAGACCCAGACATACGTGAGCTTCAAAAAAAAAAAACACAGACGTACGTGAGTTACACTCTCCACCTTTTCATGTTTTCCACGTACGTAAGTTAATCTCCTCCTTTTTTCACGTTTTTTACGCATCAGAGTTAATCT
>NC_041392.1:18735328-18737222 GCF_002162155.2 Triticum dicoccoides
AAATATTATAAAAACATGGGCTCACATGCAATTTTTTCACATAATTCGCTTTGGATTATCTTAGATATAGTATATGAGCATACTAAAAGTAATAAAGTAGAGTATATACTACCACATGGTAGTATATGAGAAATGGGTGTAACTACACCCGGTAGTAGGATGCATTTTCCCTATATATATATATATATATATATATATATATATATATATATATATATATATATATATATATATATATATATATATATATATATATATAGACACACACACACACTAGTCGTCAACCCGTGCATTCGCACGGCTAGACCCATAAGACCCATAGAAGATAATTGTAGTTAATAATCATTTTAACTTCAAACTATGATCAAAGTTATACAATGAGATATTTACTTTCATTTTTGCAACCAACTGGGATGGCTTTATACTTATTTGTGGTAGCCATGTGAAGATAATGTTTCATTTAACTATAGAATACAGTAACTTAGATGCTTCACATTCGGTTATAGTACTACTACGGTTGTTCCATCTTATTAGAATCAACATCATCATGGAATGACTTGTGTGGATGTAAAAATACGCAGTAGATAATTATCATCTTTTCTTCGACAAATTAATACACCAAGTCAATCTGATATTTAAATTTATGCACCATATAAAGTCATGCTAACAAAATAATTATTGAATAATTTAGCACCAAAAATATGTAAGATAACATGCTTGTGTATAATAATGTTAAACTTTACAAAAGGTGCAATCTTCTCATTAAATGATGTTGTCACCCAAGTCATCTTTGGTGATGATAGTAACCCACAAAAGCTCAAAAATTAGTGCTGCTCCATAGATTTCTATATCGCTATGTTTATTCACGAATATAATATAGCAAGAAACTTGTTGTTTACTAATATTGTGGAAGTTGTCGGTCATCGTCTATATGTACATAACAGAAGTATATATTTGCAGCAGAATTCGCAGGGTTGTTTTATATTCTCATATTAGTATAACCAAAATCATTCTTCAGTAGTTTGCGTTGTGTAAATGCTAAAATAATCATAACCTTATTAAACTTTCTTTGGTAAATTTATGCTAAATAGGTACATATATATAATCTGATGCCAATATATGAATTCCATGAACAAATTAGCACCGACCAATTGCACATAAAATGACCACACTTGTACACAACAATCTTGGGAAATTGTCTAATGTAGCAACCCAATCTCAAAGAAAAGTATAGGTACATATTTTTTGTATCATTGTGTTTCATCATGGATGTCAACAGAACATACTATCAAATGCACCAAGGAAAATGATCTATTAATACATAAATGTATATATTTTCTGGTAGTTGACAATGTTCATGTAACAAAGTTTCTGGTAAAACCTTCACTAATATGTTTTACCTTCTCATGACATAAATCTGGGCTGCATGGCAACACAGTCGGTATAGAAATACATAGCCATGGGGCATGCATGTAATACATTGCCTGTTTCATTCAGAATCACCCATAGTGATATAACAATACATCTATTGGACAGCAAGTATACTTGATATGAGTGCCAACAACAACAACAGGTATGCTCGAAAAAATAATACTGAGGTTGGTAATGTTTTCATGAAGTATTGCTTGTGTCCGCTAGATGTTCTGGCCGCCAACTTGTACGTCCAAGTAAATAGGACTTAGTTCCCGCAGCAGGTATCTCAGATTTAGCGACATTAGGCAATAGAAAAGGAGCAGAATGGCTTATGTTGACAGCAAGAAGAGAGGATTTTGGCATAGAGTGCAACTCACATTGCACACAAAGGCATGTACATGTAGGTAAGCTGACTTCCCAAGAAGCTTGAATGATTCCGTGCAGATGCGCTAGTGGGTAAGTACATACATAACGGCAACGG
>NC_041392.1:18737549-18745903 GCF_002162155.2 Triticum dicoccoides
GATGAGCGCCACGTCGCCTTGACAATCTCAAAGCACGCTAATCCTACTTCATGTCTATTCTCAATCCCAAGAAGCTGATTCCGGATTCTGACAGGCATGTGTGGGGTTAGGTCTTATTTTCCATCCCGTCGACGGCGTGTGCCAAGATGGCAGCCGTACTGCTCCTTGCCACTGCACCCGCCCACCCGGAGCTCGTCACCGCTGTTCCGGCAAAACGGACTGCTGGTCCATGGCGGCGCATACCACGATTGTTGGCTGGCCGGACTCCACGGTCATGCCGCTCGCACGTTGTGCTTTTTTCTTCTCATGAAATCATAATTATATTGTTCGTGCCATTGTCTTTGTTTGGCGTCCTAGGCTCACGGCTCGGAAAATACCATATGTCCTTTCGGGCACTGAAACTGCATAAGCTTCAACATCATTAGCTTAATCTCTTTCAAGATTAATTCTAAAACTTAATATGATATAATAGTTTGGAATAGCAACAGACTTCTACAACATGTACCTAGCATCACCAAGTAGGCATGCATGCATGGGAGTCCTCAGAATTGATCAACCAAGCTAGCGAATGGCTATTCACATGCATATTCTATGCGGGCATGCATCTGACGCTCACCCTGAACGGAGTAGTCCTCGATGAGGAGAACGACCAGCCACAGACATCGTCATCTCGTATCGGTAAGCCTGCCGTCTCATGTTGTAGCAGTACGCCTGCGGCCTTGCCGCGGACGCCGTCGACGGGGAGTTGGTCCGGCTGTCCGCGAGGACACCTTGGCACACGACCTCCGTGAACGTCCTGATCGCCGGGCCAACAACGTGCCGTGCATCCGCCATGGATGAGATGCGCTGCCGATTTGGATTGATGTGTGCAGCGACGTGTGCTCACCTTTCCTTTTTTTCCTTGCATGCAGACATGAACATATGTACTTATTCTCACGATTTGATTTTGAAGATGCATGCAACAGAATGTACGGGCCATGTATTCTTTAAAATCGGGGGAAGGGATTAGAGAAAAGATTACCATATACACAACCATCCAGCCTTAATAGGAGATATTTTTTTATTAATTTTAGGAATAAAGGAGAGTGCATAGGAGTCCTGTCGCACATGGCTGCTACAGGGTATGATGCTATTTTTTCAACATGATACTGATTTATGCTAGCTCATTCTACAGATGTGATAGATCATTGTTGCTCGTGAGTTTTTTAAGGGATATGATGCTAGTAATCCTATGGATGTAGATATATCATGGTTTAATTCAATGAAAAAACTTTTTGTCCTATCGAAAGATCTAGATCGTAATAAATTGGTCCCACCAGATATACGTGCGATTGTTTTTTCTTTTTTGGGGATATACATGAGAGATGGGGAGAGTTGGATCGTGGGAGTTTTTTTTAGTGAATCTGTAGAGACGTGGCATATATTTTTTTTGGCCTAAGATTTATTGAGTGGATCTATATCATAATAATTCGGTCCCACCAGAGATGAACGGCTCATAAATTCTAATTAACGTGGTAATTTCTTGGGAGTCTGTAATTAGTATAGGTATAGAGGTATAGATAATTGCGATCATGATGAAGAAGATGCATAGGGTAATACTTTTGATGAAATTCCAATTTCAATCTTTTATAGTTCCATGATCCCATATCATCACATAGCCTATACCATGTCAATGCGTCTCCCTTCAAAGATAAAGGGAAGACCTTCTTCTTAGCAACATCATTGGAAATACCAGCAAGCTTAAATAATCCACAAACCTCATCCACATATATTAGGTGTTCATCAGGATGCTTTGTTCCATCTCCTATAAAAGGATTAGCTAGCAGTTTTTCTATTATACTCGAAGGATACTCATAAGGAATTTCATTTTCATATTCATTTTCAATAGGTTTAGTAGGTTGAGGAGCAACTCTTTGCTCTACTGGTCGGGGTGAAGATACCCCTAACAAGCCCCTCAAAGGATTACTTTCCATAGTAACGAGTGACAGTAAATTTCAGCGCACTATATAAAATTTTCCTTATCAAATTCCACCTACCAAAGGCGCTTCACTCCCCGGCAACGGCGCCAGAAAAGAGTCTTGATGACCCACAAGTATAGGGGATCTATCATAGTCCTTTCGATAAGTAAGAGTGTCGAACCCAACGAGGAGCAGAAGGAAATGATAAACGGTTTTCATCAAGGTATTCTCTGCAAGTACTGAAATAAGTGGTAACAGATAGTTTTGTGATGAGATAATTTGTAAAGAGCAACAAGTAACAAAAGTAAATAAAGTGCAGCAAGGTGGCACAATCCTTTTTGTAGCAAAGGACAAGCCTGGACAAACTCTTATATAAGGAAAAGCGCTCCCGAGGACACATGGGAATATCGTCAAGCTAGTTTTTATCACGCTCATATGATTCACGTTCGGTACTTTGATAATTTAATATGTGGGTGGACCGGTGCTTGGGTGTTGTTCTTACTTGAACAAGCATCCCATTTATGATTAACCTCTATTGCAAGCATCCGCAACTACAACAAAAGTATTAAGGTAAACCTAACCATAGCATGAAACATATGGATCCAAATCAGCCCCTTACGAAGCAACGCATAAACTAGGGTTTAAGCTTCTGTCACTCTAGCAACCCATCATCTACTTATTACTTCCCAATGCCTTCCTCTAGGCCCAAATAATGGTGAAGTGTTATGTAGTTGACGTTCACATAACATCACTAGAGGCTAGACAACATACATCTCATCAAAATATCAAACGAATACCAAATTCACATGACGACTAATAGCAAGACTTCTCCTTTGTCCTCAGGAACAAACGTAACTACTCACAAAGCATGAACATGTTCATAATCAGAGGGGTATTAATATGCATAAAGGATCTGAAATACGATCTTCCACCAATTAAACCAACTAGCATTAACTACAAGGAGTAATTAACACTACTAGCAATCTACTAGCACCAATCCCGGACTTGAAGACAAGAATCAGATACAAGAGATGAACTAGGGTTTTGAGATGAGATGGTGCTGATGAAGATGTTGATGGAGATTGCCCTCTCCCGATGAGAGGAGCGTTGGTGATGACGATGGGGATGATTTCCCCCTCCAGGAGGGAAGTTTCCCCGGCAGAACAGCTCTGCCGGAGCTCTAGATTGGATCCGCCAAGGTTCCGCCTCGTGGCGGCGGAGTTTCGTCCCGAAAGGTTGCTTCCTATTTTTTTCTCGACGAAAGACTTCATATAGGAGAAGATGGTCATCGGAGAGCCACCAGGGGGCCCACGAGGCAGGGGTGCGCGCCCTAGGGGGGTGTCGTGGTTCTAAGTCTGACAGTAATGTAGGGGGTAGGTATGGAGAGGCAAGATCTTAGCTATGGAGTAGTTGTAAGCACACGAGGTTTACGAGTTCAGGCCCTTCTCGGAGGAAGTAATAGCCCTACGTCTCAGAGCCCGGAGGCAGTCGACTGGATTATGTGTGTATGAATCACAGGGGTGCGAACCCTTTACACTGAGGAGGGGGTGGCTTATATAGAGTTTACCAGACCCCCCCGACCCTCAGTTATGCAGGGTTTTAAGTACATTAAGGTCGGGCATTACTGGTAACGCCCCTAATAAAGTGCTATGATGACCATAAAAGCTACTTAATGATCGACCGTTAGCGTGCGGAGTGACTTTAGGTCTCCTGGCCGTCGAGTGGTTGGATCTTGGTCGAGTGATTGCTTCTTGGTCGAGTGTCTTCGAGTCTGTCGAGTGGAACACCTCCAAGTCGATTGAAAGGTGATTTCTTCTAGAGATGTCCTTGGGTAGGGCAGTTAGGACAGGTCCATGACCCTACCCTAGGTACATAGCTTCATCATTAGCCCCCGAATGGATCGAGGTTTGAGTGGGGAAGGAGTTGAGAACTTCTCCCACTCATTTTTCATGCCATGAGCATATCTTGTTTCGGATCAATGAACCTGAGTGACGACAGCAACTTCCTTTTCAGTCGCCTTGATCCATTCTTAGTTTTTTGTCGAGTGAGTTTCTTTACTTGAAAAGCTCCGAGTGACGGTGTGGAGGAGATCTTCCGTCTGACAAGTTGTTCTGCCGCCCGCGGATTTCGTGGGATTCGAATTTTGGGAAGCGCGCGGGACGGGGGAGGCCGCAGTAATCGGATGGGATAGGTCGGAGCCACCTCGATCTCTACGCCACCTTTTTCGCCACGTATCACGCACGCACTGTTGCGGGATTTGACAGGATCGTCCGGGCCTACCAGTCAGCCACTCGGAAGTAACCTCATATAAGGCGTCGGATCGGGGTTTCTTGAATAGTGCGTTCTCATTTCCTCTCCTCCTCTTCAGGCTTCTTCATCGCGCTCGTTCTCGCCCCACCGCCGCCGCTCCGTACGTGTCTCACCGGCGACGATGGGGAAGGAGAAGACGGCGGCTCTGGAGCGGGCGAAGAAGGCGACGACAAAGGCGAAGGGGAAGGCGACCAGTCGGGGTGGATCTTCCTCACGAGCCGGCCTGCCGAAGGGCTGGATCCAGGGCGACTGGATCCGCTCGACGATCTGCCAAGAAGACCTCGACTACCTAGCCGACGGAGGACTGATCCCCCATGGATCGGCGCGGCTTCCGGGGAAGGAATCCGAGCCGCAACCTCGGGAGGGTGAGCGCGTTCTCCTTGCCACCCACGTCGACCATGGGTTTTCCTTGCCTCCTCACCCTTTCTTTCGGGGATTTATGAATTTCTTTGGGGCACAACTCCACCACTTCACTCCCAACACAATCGTGTATCTCGCTGCTTTCGTGTCTTTGTGCAAGAATTTCTTGGGTTGTCGGCCTCACTGGGGTCTTTTCAAGCACATTTTCACTTGTCGTTCTCAAACAGTGAAAAAGGCCAATCCGAGTGATGAGAGAACACAAGTGATTTAGATGTGTGGGGGTCTTGGTGTTCAAATGAGAGGGAAAAGTTCCTTTCCGGCCATGATTCTTCCTGACTCGGTCCAAGGATGGCAGTCGACCTGGTTTTACTACAAAGACCAGCCGACGCCAGGGCAGTCGACTGGCCTCCCTCCTTTTACCATGGACCGAGTGAGGAAACCCTCCTCTTTGAAGGTGATCCCAGAGGAGAAGGCGCAAGTTAGGGTGCTGGTCGAACGAGGGGTCCAGCTTATCCGTGACGGAGTCACTGGTATGGATCTCTTGGAGGTTTTCCTTCGGCGACGCATCCAGCCTCTTCAAGCTCGAGACCATCCGATGTGGATGTATTCGGGTCTTGAAGACACCACTCGGATTCACCCGGAGGAGGTCGATGACGACACACTGGAGGGGTGGCTGTCGGGCATCACCGGAAACAAGGACAACCCCAGGGGAGCCAGGAGAGTTCCTCCATTCGACCAGTCCCATGAACCAAAAAAGGTCTGATTCTGAGCTTTTGATTATAATCTGAATTCACTCGTGTAGCTGTCTATACTGCGTCGACTAACTTTATTCTTCCTGCTTTCTTTCAGGCCCTTATCGAAATGTACTCAGTGCCCAACGGAGAGCAAGAGCAAGACCCGGAAGAAGAGGCGAGCGGCGGCGACAGTGGCGAATGGCATTTTGACGGAGAAGAGGATGAAGAAAGCGACGACTCAAGTGACGAAGAAGAAGTCGAGTCGCCTCCTCACAGGGAGAGGCGATCCAAGCTTGACCAAGAACGACCGAGCGCCCGTGAAAAGGCGATTGCTCAAACTGGTCAGTCTTCAAAGCGTCCTCAAACATCTTCACCAACCCCAACTGACAAAGTGTCAAAGCATCTCAAAGTTGCAGAGTAGAAGCCTCGGAAGGCGTTGCCGAAGATTAAGATTGACATCCCCGTCGCTTCTGCATGAGTGTCTCCCATTGTATTCACTCGACGCTCCGTGCTGTTTATTTTTTCTTGATTTAACCAGACGAACTTTGGAACTGGTAGCGCTGCTACTTCCGGGACCTCAGCTTACAGAGATGAGGATGAGGTAATGGAGGATGCAGTCACTTCCAATTTGGGTATGATTTCTGTCAGTCTGTCTTTATTTGGTCGACTCAACTGCAATGTGTACCATTGGGTGATGTGATTTTGTCGATTGATCTTTGAACAGCTCCTAACATTATTGACCTCCCCGATGATGATGATGAAGAGCCTGAGAGGCCTTTGATGAGGAAAAATAGGAAAGCTCCTGCAAGCAAGGTGCCACAGTCGACACCGATGGCGGAACCAGTCGTTCAGGACGCTGGTGATGCCAATCAGGGTTCTGTTACCTTTGCCGTCCATTGTCGAGTGCCCTGCCTTCTTCGTCGACTGCTCAGGCTCCTGCCGACCCACCTTCAGTTTTTGCGATCCATCATGTCCCAGAGGACAAAGTGAATGCTGCCAAGGAATCCATATGCCAGGCGGGCATTATGATGGAGAAGGTGAGGATGGTGCGGGACGCCAGTCAGGCCGCCTATGACGCCAGCTCGGCTCTACAAAGCAATGTTCAGGTTAGTTGGTCACCGCTTGTTCTGTTAGGATATGCTATCTGAAGACTCTCTTTCCGAAAATCTTTGCATCTGTACACCCACTGTGTGCGTCGATTGAATTTTTGGACTAGTGGGGGCACGCTGAGTGCACCCACTAGGTGTAGTCCCCGAGACTACGGTGGACTGCTGGCAGTCGACTGTAGTATTTGTATTTTGATTCTTTCGCTCGATCTGGTCTGGCCATGTCGAGTGTAAACCAAACCGGTGGGGGCATGCAAAGTGCACCCACTAGGTGTAGTCCCCGAGACTATGGTGGACCGCGGGCAGTCGACCGTAGTCTTAGTATTTATTGTCTTTGTCGTTTTTCGCTGTAAAATAACTTCCCCTCCCTGATTGCAGAAATCTTGTGATCTTGGAGCTCGCTTTGCTGACTTGGAGAAATAGCAAATCCAGCTAAACCTTGACTTGGAATTGGCCAAGACAGAGCTGCAAAAGGCCAAGGACGACGCCAATGGTAAGATGAGCTTGTCGACTGTGTCTTAGGCTTGAGTACCCTTCTGCTCTTTCTGAATCAAGCACCATTTCTTTGCAGAAAAACTGAACGAAGCTCTGGCGAAGAAGGATCAGGATTTGGCTGCTGCTCAAAAGAAAGTTGACGACAGAACCTCTCTGGCTGAACAGAAACTGGCTTAAGTCGGCCAATTGGAAGAAGAGAACGGCAAGATGAAATCTGCCCTGAACGAAGCCAACAAGGAGGTCACGCGCTTGAAGAAGGACAAGGTCAACCTGAACGAGAAGATGGAAGGCATCGCTCGCAGGAGGGAAGATCTGGAGAGCTATCTGAGGAGCCTTGCCAAGAAGTTGTTCATCAAGCTTGAAGGTATACATTTTGTTCCGACTGATGTATTTTTTTGTCGACTCAGCATACGAAAATTGACTTATCGTTGGATCGTGAATGCAGAGTTTTGCCAGAACTTCGAGGAGGAGACTGGGCGGATTGAGCCAGGTTTGGACCCCATCAACTTTCCCGTGAAAGATGAAACTGCCATGAATCTGCTCCGACTGGAATCCCGCATCGACAGTGTTGTGGACTACTTGGCTCGACTGAAGGTCGCCACATCACGGATCGACACGGCACTTTGGCCAGGGGCCACGCTCCAGAATGATCTCGAGTCTCTGATGACCCGACTTAACGAGATCCCTGGTCGAGTGCAGGAGTGGAAGAAATCTTCTGCCCGGTGTGGTGCTGATGTGGCTCTGTCTTTGGTTCGTGTCCACTGCAAGGAGGTGCGACAAGATAAGCTGGCAGCAATCAAGGTCGCCAACACCCAGAGG
Source organism: Triticum dicoccoides (assembly GCF_002162155.2). Lineage (NCBI taxonomy): Eukaryota > Viridiplantae > Streptophyta > Magnoliopsida > Poales > Poaceae > Triticum > Triticum dicoccoides. The sequence continues at coordinate 18,745,332 of NC_041392.1, forward strand.
CATGACTTCCGATCTTTTATGGAGACTTTTATTGCTGCAGCCACTCGGATCACCGACGGCATCGACCTGGACGAGTTCGTCGAGCCTGCCAGTCCTCCTCCTGCGGAGTGAACAAACTTTTATGCCCCACCTTAAATTTGCCTCAGAATGCCGAGTGGTTTTTGTAACCATTAAAATCTTTCGGGCAGAATGCCCGAGCACTTCGATCTGCGGTCTGGAACCTTTAGGATTTATCTGAACTTGGTTTATCGTTGAATATCTTCATGAATTCTCCGTCGAGTGGAACTCGTTCTTCACTCGAGACAACTTTTGTATTTGTGGCGCAGCTCCGAAGGAGAAGGTAGCAGTCGATCTACACCTCGTCGTCCTTGCGGGTCGGGATGGAGCGCACGTTGTGTTTGTGGCGAAGCTCCGAAGGAGAAGGTGGCAATCGACCCGCACCTCGTCGTCCTTGTGGATTGGGATGGAGCGCATGTTGTATTTGTGGCGAAGCTCCGAAGGAGAAGGTGGCAGTCGACCTGCACCTCGTCGTCCTTACGGATTGGGATGGAGCGCACGTTGTATTTGTGGCG
>NC_041392.1:18746653-18774857 GCF_002162155.2 Triticum dicoccoides
GGAGGCTGGCTCCCCACTGATAGGATTTTCAAATACTTAGGCGAAACGGGTTCGCAGCTAAGCCCCCGAGTGGGAGGCTGGCTCATCACTCGGTAGGATTTTCAAACACTTAGGCGAGTACTGGACTGCAGCTAAGCCCCCGAGTGGGAGGCTGGCTCACCACTCGGTAGGATTTTCAAATACTTAGGCGAGTACTGGACTGCAGCTAAACCCTCGAGTGGGAGGCTGGCTCCCCACTCGGTAGGATTTTCAAATACTTAGGCGAAATGGGTTCGCAGCTAAGCCCCCGAGTGGGAGGCTGGCTCCCCACTCGGTAGGATTTTCAAATACTTAGGCGAAACGGGTTCGCAGCTAAGCCCCCGAGTGGGAGGCTGGCTCACCACTCTGTAGGATTTTATTTTTACAAACTTAGGCAAAACGGTTTCGCAGCTAAGCCACCCGCTGGGGGATTACTCACGCAAACAAAAACAATAACAATCACTGGGAAAATTATAACGCTCTTGTCTTTGATAAATAAACTACATAAGTTTTTCTTATTACATCTCATCCGAGTGAGAATTCAAGTATAGAAGGGGCGGAGCAGCTCCGCATTCAAGGCTCGTGGCTCATCAATCTGGCGATCGACATTATAAAGGTGGTACGCTCCATTGTGGAGGACTCTGGTGAGTATGAAGGGACCTTCCCAAGTAGGACCGAGTTTGTGTGATTTCTGTTGATCCACTCGGAGGATCAAGTCTCCTTCTTGGAAGGCTCGACTCTTCACATTTCTAGCATGGAATCGATGCAAGTCTTGCTGATAGATGGTCGATCGGATCATGGCCATTTCTCTTTCTTCTTCTAGGAGGTCGACTGCGTCTTGCCGGGCTTGTTCTGCTTCATCTTCAGAGTAGAGCTCGACTCGGGGTGCGTTGTGAAGCAGGTCACTCGGCAAAACTGCTTCGGCTCCGTAGACCAGAAAGAACGGGGTTCTTCCAGTCGATCGGTTTGGGGTTGTCCTCAATCCCCAAAGAACTGATGGAAGCTCGTCGACCCATGCACCCGCTGCATGCTTGAGATCGTGCATCAGTCGGGGTTTCAGTCCTTTGAGAATTAAGCCGTTTGCTGTTTCTGCTTGTCCATTCAACTGGGGGTGAGCGACTGCAGCGTAGCCGACTCGTGTGCCTTGAGAGGCTCAAAAGGCTCTGAATTTGTCAGAATCGAAGTTTGACCCATTGTCAGTGATGATGTTGTGCGGAACTCCATATCTGAATTTCAACTCTCTGATGAAACTGATAGCAGTGCAAGCATCAAGATTCTTAATAGGCTTAGCTTCAATCCATTTGGTGAACTTGTCGACTGCTACTAGCACATGAGTGAAGCCTCTCCTGCCCATTCTCAATGGTCCAACCATGTCCAGTCCCCAAACAGCGAAGGGCCAGACGAGTGGAATGGTTTTCAGGGCTAACGTGGGTTTGTGCGACATATTGGAGTAAAACTGACATCCTTCACATTTGTCGACTATCTCTTTCACCATTTCATTCGCCCTTGGCCAGTAGAATCCTGCTCGGTATGCTTTAGCCACAATGGTCTGAGAGGATGCATGATGACCACAGGTCCCCTAGTGGATATCATCAAGGATTGTCTGACCTTCTTCTGGTGTTATACACTTCTGACTGACTCCAGTCGCGCTTTCTCTATACAACTGTCCCTTTATGACTGTAAAGGCCATGGATTGACGAACGATCTGTCGAGCCTCTTCTTCGTCCTCTGGGAGCTCTTTCCTTAGGATGTACGCGATGTATGGTACCGTCCAGTCGGGAGTGATGACCAAAACTTCCATGATCAGGTCGACCACAGCTGGAACTTCAACTTCAATCGGATCCGTGGCACTTTTTGGCTGCGGGGCTTCTTCAGTGAAGGGATCCTCCTGAACTGATGGTGTGTGGATGTGTTCCAAAAACACATTGCTGGGAATGGCTTCTCTTTTGGAACCTATTTTTGCCAAATCATCAGCTGCTTGATTTTTCAGTCGGGGTATGTGATGAAGTTCTAACCCCTCGAATTTCTTCTCCAGCTTTCTCACTACATTGCAATAACCAGTCATGGCCGGACTTCTGACGTCCCACTCCTTCATCACTTGATTAACCACCAAATCTGAGTCGCCGTAGACCATGAGGCTACGGACGCCGAGTGAAATGGCCATGCGCAACCCATATAAAAGTGCTTCATATTCTGCTTCGTTATTGGAGGAATCAAAGTGGATTTGAAGAACGTATCTGAGCTTATCTCCTCGGGGGAGACCAATACTACCCCGGCACCGGAACCATTCAGCATTTTGGAACCGTCGAAGAACATGGTCCAATGCTCCGAACGAACCTGAGTCGGCAGTTGTTGTTCAATCCACTCGGCGACGAAATCTGCTATTGCTTGGGACTTGATAGCTTTCTTTGCCTCAAACTTGATATCTAGAGGAAGGAGTTCAATCGCCCATTTTGGCACTCGACCAGTTGCATCCCTGTTGTGCAGGAACTCTGACAATGGAGCGTCGCTGACGACTGTAATGGAATGATCAGAGAAGTAGTGAGCAACCTTCATTGTGGTCATATAAATCCCATATACAAGCTTCTGATAATGAGGATATCTTTGCTTCGACGGGGTCAAAACTTCAGAAACATAATATACTGGGCGCTGAACTTTGAAGGCTTTTCCTTCTTCTTCCTGCTTGACCGTAAGTACCGTACTGACGACTTGTCCCGTGGCTGCGATGTAAAGCAGCAAAGGCTCTTTGCTGATTGGAGCAGCAAGCACCGGCTGGGTGGAGAGCAGAGCTTTGAGCTCTGCAAACGCTGCATCAGCTTCAGGAGTCCACTCAAACTTGTCTGACTTCTTCATTAATTGGTAAAGAGGCAATGCCTTTTCACCGAGACGAGAGATGAATCGACTTAAAGTGGCCAAGCAACCAGTAAGCTTCTGGACGTCGTGCACTCGCATAGGACGTTTCATCCGAAGTATAGTACCGACTTTTTCTGGATTGGCGTCGATTCCCCGTTCGGAAACAAGAAAACCGAGTAACTTTCCACCAGGAACTCCGAATGTGCACTTTGATGGATTAAGCTTGATATCATACCTCCTGAGGTTGGCAAAGGTTTCAGCAAGGTCAATCAGCAGGTCGGAACCCTTCCGTGACTTGACCACAATATCATCCATGTATGCTTCCACATTCGACTGATTTGAGTGAGCAAACACTTCTAAATCATCCTCATGAATGTGGCTCCGGCGTTCTTGAGGCCGAATGGCATGGTAACATAACAGAAGCACCCGAATGGAGTGATGAAAGCTGTTTTGATCTCGTCAGGCCCATACAGACGGATCTGATGGTACCCGGAATAGGTGTCTAAAAAAGACAGTCGCTCACATCCCGCAGTCGAGTCGACTATCTGGTCGATGCGGGGGAGAGGAAAATGATCTTTCGGGAAGGCCCGATTGATATGTTTAAAGTCAATGCACATGCGAAGTGACTTGTCCTTCTTGGGGACCATGACAACGTTGGCGAGCCACTCTGAGTGGTAAATCTCTCGGATGAACTCCGTTGCTAAGAGCCGAGCCACCTCCTCACCAATAGCCTTTCTCTTCTAGACGGCGGACCGTCGGAGATGTTCTTTGACGGGTTTCACTTTTGAGTCGACTCGTAGGCGGTGCTCAGCCAGCCCCCTGGGAACACCCGGCATGTCAGAAGGCTTCCATGCGAAGATGTCCCAGTTCTCACGGAGGAACTGGATGAGCGCTTCTTCCTATTTGGAGTCGAGTGTTGTTGAGATATGAGTCGGAGCAGCACTGGGATCGGTCGGGTGAATGTGAACCGGCTTCGTTTCACCAGACGACTGAAAAGCTGATTCTGTAGCGGGCTTCTTGGCTCGCAACAAACCACTCGGGTCTGCAGTCTTCTGGTACTCCTGCAGCTCCACCACTGCCATCTGAGCATCAGCGATCTTTGAGCCTTTCTGAAAACAGTCTTCTGCTTTCTTCCGATTGCCCGTAACAGTGATCACACCTTTGGGACCAGGCATCTTCAATTTGAGATACACATAACATGGTCGAGCCATGAAGCGTGCGTAAGCTGGCCTGCCCAAAATAGCGTGGTAAGCACTCTGGAAATCCACAATTTCGAACGTCAACTTTTCTTTGCGGTAATTCTTGGAATCACCGAAAACCACATCAAGAGCAATTTGACCGAGTGACTCAGCCTTCTTCCCAGGAATGACTCCATGGAAACTCATGTTGCTGGTACTGAGTCTGGACATCGGAATGCCCATCCCTTTCAACATCTCAGCATACAGTATGTTCAAACCACTGCCACCATCCATTAAGACTTTGGTCAGTCGAGTGCCTTCAACAACTGGGTCGACCACCAAAGCTTGCCTCCTAGGGGTGGCAATGTGCGTTGGGTGATCGGACTGGTTAAATGTGATGGCAGTCTGAGACCACTTCAGATAACTGGGTGTTGCCGGAGCAACCATATTCACCTCACGGTTGATAACTTTCAGTCGACTTTTGCTTTCAACATCAGCAAAAATCATCAAGGTGGAATTGACCTGGGGGTATCCATCATCACTGTCTTCCTTGTCCTCAACTTTGTCCGACTCCTTTTCCTTATCTTTGGGTTGTTTGCCTTGGAAATGCTGGATCAAGAGCCGACACTGTTGAATGGTATGTTTCGGGTAAATGAGCTTACCCTCTTCATCTTTCTTGGTGTGGATGTGACATGGCAAATCCAACACATCATTTCCGTCTTGGTCTTTAACTTTCTTGGGGTTCCAAGGCCCTTTGGGTTTCCCTTTAAACTTTCCTTGAGTTACAGCCAAGGCTTCCCCAGGAGCAGCTGGCTCGGCTTTCCGCTTCTGTTTCCGATTGGAATTTCCTCATCCGGTTTCTTGGGCGACTGACTTGTGCTTGCCACTCCGGAGTCGATCCTCATCTTCACCATTAGCGTACTTGGTGGCAATCTCCATCATTCGATTCAGAGACGTGTCTCCGGTTCGACCGAATTTCAGATTCAGTTCTCTGTACTTGACGCCTTCTTTGTAGGCACAGACTGCTTGGTGATCAGGCACATTCTCTACCGTGTGATGTAACGTGATCCATCTCTGGATGTAATCCCTCAAAGTTTCATTCGGCTTCTGCACGCAAGACCGCAGTTCCGTCAGCCCTGCCGGTCGCTCGCATGTTCCTTCAAATGTGGTGACAAACACTCGGGCAAGATCTTCCCAAGTGTAAATGCTGCTGGGTGCTAACTGATTCAGCCACGCTCTGGCCGAGCCCTCCAACATGAGAGGCAGGTGCTTCATGGCCACTTCATCATTGCCACCGCCAATCTGGACAACCACTCGGTAGTCTTCAAGCCAAGTATCGGGCTTGGACTCACCAGTGAACTTACTGACTCCAGTCGCCAACCTGAAGTTGCGAGGAATCATAGCGGCCCTGATGGCTCTACTAAAGCACTCTGGCCCCGAAACATGTACTCTGCTGCTGGTAGGTGCATCTCTGTCGTGACCTTCTCGGTGAGCTCCGTTCCTGTCGACCAAACCTTGAACGAGAAGGGATCTCACATCAAAGCCTGGTTCCCTGGGGTCGACTGGAACCCTTCGCCCAACACTATGAGGGCGCCTGTCATCCTGCTGTCGAGGCACATACGATCCACTCCTCGGGGGAGGGGTGGGCACTCGATGTCGATCGTCACGATCGAATCGGTGATCATACTGCTCACAATTTATGTACTGATCATGCCGGTCCCCATGTCCCTCACGCCTCGGGGGCGATCTTGGGCTATGAGCCGACTGGACTGTGTCTGCAGCAATGGATCTGTTATGAATCCTGTTCCACGACTAAGAAACAGTGGAATTCTGGTCTCCTGCTGCCCGGAGTAACGCTCTAATCTGCAGCAAGCCTCTGCCAGCCTCTGACTGGGAAGGCTGAATCGACTCTGCTATATGGGTTGCAACTGCTAAATTCTGAATCGGAGTTTGATATACCTGTGGGGGCAGAAAGAGCTGACGTCGATTGGATTCTGGAACCCGTTGTCGCGCACGCTCGTCGAGTGCTCGCTGGAGGTTCTCCAGTCGAGTGCGCTCAGCCAAGTTAGTCAGGCGCGTCCTCCAAGGCACGAGCCTCGGGGGTTTCTCCAACGATAGGAGTGTGCATTGCATCCATGTTCCGGCGATGAAGTTCTTCTCTCTGCAGCGACGTGAAAGGCTCGGGGAGATATTCCTCATGGGGATGCGATGGGTCGCCTCCACCTGCGCCTCCGTCGGTGCGGGGAAAACCGGGAGGACTGCGCGGTCCATCGACCATCAGAACCTCCGCCGCTGGATCATTGCTGTCGCACTCGGATGCGGTCTCTGCGGAGCCAGTCGACAGGTCGAACAGGCCGTAGAGGGATTCGTCGGGCTTGATCGCCATGACTTGAGGGGTGGCCGACTGGCGTGCCACCGCGTGTCTCACCCACCGCTGAAGTCTCGACCGACCAGAGCGCTTGCACCGGCGGGAAACAGGGAGGGAGGACAACACAGGGGCCGACCGATAATGGGTCGACGGTTGCCGCAAGAGGACGCCGCGAACGCACGCGCGAAAGAATTGCCTGGACGCTCATATTATTAGATCCGCCGGTTTTGACACTGACATTGGTGCATTCATTGAGAGTTCCTCTGTGTCATCGCCATCAGGAAGGATGCCTCGCCCCGTCTTTAAAGACGGCACCGTTTCTAAGCGAGCTTTGGCTGTCGGCCAAACCCTCCAGCTAGGTGGTTTTCTTATGACCACCTGTTCGGCTTCTACGCCGGCGATGACCTCTCGAGCCATCAAAAACAATCTTCATGTCAACTCGGAACTTGCCGAGCAGTTAAATCCAATAGAGCTTTCCTCCATAAATGAGCTCTTGGAGTGCTTCGCCACCCTGGGAGTCGCTACGGATTATGACTAGATTGGGCCTAAAACCGATCTGAGAGAGATTAACTCTCCCCAAGCCACCCATCACGTTGCCGTGGTAGAGGGAAAGTGCGGCGACCCTTCATCTATCCTAAGGACTCGCTACTTCCGGATTCCCGATCCCTCCAAGCCGGATGTCCGCGGAGGGAGGATATCACTCAAGACCTGAACCTAGAATCAGGCGACAGACTGGATTCATTGGACGACATCCAGGAATCCAAACTTTCGAGTTCGGAAATTCCTCGGCCTCTGAGCCTCAAAAGGGGTGAGGCTTCGGATTCAATTCCACCAACCCACCCGAACATTAGCGATCTATCCCAAATCAGGCAAGAGCCCAAAGAAACAGTACATCATTACTGGGCCAGATTCCTCCTGGTTATGCACAGGATAAAGGGCTGCCGCGAGAAAGATGCAATTTCATCCTTCTGCAATAATTGCACGGACAAGGGAATACTCAACTCCATAAGTCGCCGTGATATTACACGCTTTGTTGACTTAGCGTCAATAGTACGAAAGTACTGTGCGATGGAAAGCGCCCGGAAAACCGAGACAAAATTTTGGGACAATCCGGCTCTTAATGCAAGCCTAGTCCGAAATAAAAGGGTGCATCATCGCCAGACACCCGGGTCAAACACCAAAAGGCAAAAACCCTCTACAGGGCATGGAACCGTACTGGAAGGATGGCTTAATGGACCCTGTAAAATTCATAGTACAGAGGACGCCACACCAACTCACAGCCTTAGAGCATGTTGGATACTCCGGCAGGTGGCCAAAATTGGCGAAAACCTCCTAAGCCCGGAGGCCACAGAAAGCCACCCCAGAGACACCAATACGGTATTAACAGTCTTCGAGACCTTCGCATCAAATAATATGTGAAAAAGGACACTCTGCAGCCTTGCCGAAGTTTACCAAGTAGCAACAATAAATCCATGGAGTGACACGGCCATTACCTTCAACGCCAGTGATGAACCTAAATTCCGAACAGCCCGAGCACCAGCCGCATTGGTCCTCAGTCCAATAGTGGACGGCTTTCGTCTCACCAAGGTACTCATGGACGGCGGCAGCGGATTGAACCTCATCTATGAGGAAACTCTCCAAAAAATGGATATAGACTGGAACCGCATCACGCGAAGTAGCACAACCTTTAGAGGAATAATCCCCAGTCGGGAAGCGCGCTGTACAGGAAAAATCACACTAGATGTGGTGTTCGGCACGCCGGACAATTACAGGTCCGAAGAAGTCACGTTCCGCATGGCCCCGTTCAGCAGTGGTTATCACGCTTTGCTAGGGCAGGAAGCATTCACAATTTTCCAAGCAATACCCCATTACGGGTACATGAAGCTCAAGATGCCCGGGCCTTACGGGATCATCACTCTCGCTAGTGATCCGGATGTAGCACTCTGCGCCGAAAACAAGACAGCCGCACTGGCCCTCGAGGCACTATCCGAAGCCCTAGCGGTCGAGGAACTGACTGCGCTGCGCTCTACCGTAAATAGGGACGACATGGTACTCGACAAAAGATCCAAGTCCACCTCCTTTAAACCAGCGGACGAAATAGTCAAATTCCAAATCCATCCAACGGACCCCAACAAAATAGCTTCCATCGGGGCACAGTTAAACCCTGATGTCGACGCCGCATTGCGAGAGTTCCTACGGGAGAACTGGGACATTTTCGCCTGGCATCCTTCAGACATGCCAGGAATCCCACGCAGGCTGGCCGAGCATAGCTTAAATATCCAAACAGGATTCAAACCTGTCAAACAGGCTCTTCAGCGTTTTTCCAAACCTAAGAGACAGGCTATGGGAGAGGAGCTAGCAAAGCTATTGGAGGCCGGATTCATCAGAGATATAAAACATCCAGACTGGCTAGCAAACCTGGTGATGATACCAAAGAAGGACAAATCCTGGCGCATGTGTGTCGATTTTAAAGACCTCAACAAGGCTTGCCCAAAGGATCCCTTCCCTCTCCCCCGCATCGATCAAATTATCGATGCCACCGCAGGACACGATTTGTTGTGTTTCCTCGACGCATATTCTGGCTACCATCAAATCAAGATGGCAGAATCAGACCAAGCCGCAACGGCATTTATCACACCATACGGGCCATTCTGCTTCAACACGATGCCCTTCGGGTTCAAAAATGCCGGCGCAACATATCAGCGCATGATTCAGACATGTCTGGCAAGCCAAATCGGTAAAACAGTGGAGGCATACGTAGATGATGTGGTCGTCAAAACAAGACAAGTTGAATCTCTAGTAGACGACTTGAGGCTCACATTTGATAATCTCCGAACATACGACATCAAGCTCAACCCGGAAAAATGCGTTTTCGGCGTTCCAGCCGGAAAGCTCTTGGGCTTCATTGTATCCAATAGAGGAACTGAAGCAAATCCAGCCAAGATCCGAGCTCTGTCATAATTGGATATCCCAAAGGACCTCAAACAAATACAAAAGTTAACCGGATGTGTGGCGGCTCTAAGCCGCTTTATCTCCCGTCTGGGAGAAAAAGGCCCTTCCCTTTACCGCCTCCTTCGGCGCACCGAACACTTCAAATGGACAGACGCAGCCACGGCCGGACTCGACGAAATAAAAGCCATACTGGCAACAAACCCAGTCCTGGCCGCGCCTAACACCGGCGAACCAATGCTATTGTACAACGCAGCAACACATCAGGTTGTAAGCGCAGTGCTCGTCGTCGAACGAGAAGCGGACGGACACAAATCCCCCCTTCAAAGGCCTGTCTATTATGTGTCCATTGTCCTCACTCCCTGCAAATCACGGTACCCGCATTATCAAAAGATTGCGTACGCGGTATTCATGGCATCCCGGAAGCTACGACACTACTTTCAAGAGTGTTCGATAACAGTAGCCTCGGAAGTGCCACTTAACGACATTATCAACAACCGTGACGCAATGGGCCGGATTGCGAAATGGGCCATCGAGCTCCTCCCGTTCGACATAACTTATAAGCCACGACGAGCCATCAAGTCACAAGTTTTGGCCGATTTCGTCGCAGAATGGACGGAGGCCGAACTCCCTAAAGAGTACGGCACATATTCAAATTGGATCATGCATTTTGACGGCTCCAAAATGTTGGCCGGACTGGGGGCTGGTGTCGTTCTAACGTCCCCCACAGGAGACACAGTTCAATACGTACTACAGATTCTGTACACGGACTCCAACAACGCAGCCGAATATGAGGCCCTTCTACATGGTCTCCGGATGGCAGTATCCATGGGCATCCAATGCCTAGAGGTGCGCGGGGACTCGAACCTTGCAATATACCAAATAAACGGAGACTTCGATGCCAAGGATCCGAAAATGGCAGCTTACCGCAACGTCGTCCTAAAAATGTCAGCTCGGTTCGAGGGGCTTGAATTTCACCATATAGCCTGGGAAAATAATCAGGCGGTAGATGTCCTGGCACGCATCGGCGCAAAACGCGATGTAGTCCCCCCAACATCTTCTTGGAAAGGCTTTTTAAGCCATCCGTGGCATGGGAAGGGGAGCCGAACAATAACAGCCCGGACCCAACCGCACCGCTCGACTCCGAACATTCTGACACAATCGGTGGCTCTGCCATTGAAGTAACACCTTCAGCCCACATAATAATGGCCATCATTGCCCCATGGACGGAACCATTCCTCGCCTACCTTACTAGGCAGATACTCCCCGAGGACCAGAATGAGGCACGCTGCATAGTGCGGCGATCCAAAGCCTATAGAGTCCACGAGGGGGAGCTTTATAAGAAAAGCACTACCGGAGTCCTTCAAAGGTGCATCTTCGAAGAGGAGGGGCGGAATATCCTGGCTGAAATCCATGCCGGACTCGGCGATCATCATGCTGCAGCCCGATCTCTGGTAAGCAAGGCCTTCCGTATAGGTTTTTATTGGCCGACGGCCCGGGCAGACGCCCAGGACTTAGTCCAGCGATGCACCGGTTGCCAGCTCTTTGCAAACCAAAGCCATATGCCACCCACCGCCCTCCAAACTATCCCCATCACTTGGCCCTTTGCGGTCTGGGGGCTTGATATGGTTGGACCCCTTAAAGGCGGAACCCACAAGCACGAATACCTACTCGTCATGGTGGATAAGTTCACCAAATGGATAGAAGCCAAGCCTGTTAAGACGGCTGAATCCGGGCCTGTGATAGACTTCATATCCAGGGTTGTACACCATTACGGCGTACCCCACAGCATCATCACTGATAATGGCACGAACTTTACGGCCGACGAGGTAAAACTCTGGTGCAAAAACTTGGGCATCAAGCTCGATTACGCTTCTGTCTATCACCCACAGACTAATGGTCAGGTCGAACGTGCAAACGGTCTTATCATGAGCGGCATTAAACCCAGATTAGTACGATCCCTCAAGGAATCTAACACACACTGGGTAGAGGAGCTCGACTCCGTACTTTGGGGGCTGCGGACCACACCGAATCGCACCACCGGATATACACCATTCTTCATGGTGTACGGTGCTGAGGCAGTTTTGCCTTGCGACATAATTCATGACTCACCTCGAGTGCGCATGTACGAAGAAAGAGAAGCCGAGCTCGATCGGCAGGACAATTTGGACGCATTAGAGGAGGAGCGTGACGTGGCAAAAGCCCGTTCCGCATTTTATCAACAGCAGGCTCGAAGATACCAAAGCAGAGAAGTACGGGCCAAAAATTACAACGTTGGCGAATTAGTTCTACGCCTGCCGGACAAGAAAAAGGACAAACTCAAGACCAAGTGGGAAGGTCCCTTCATCATCGACCAAGTCCTGACTGGTGGTGCGTACCGCCTGCAAAGTGCATCGGATAACCGACTCGAGCCGAACCCATGGAACGCAGCCCGCCTCCGAAGATTATATGCCTAGCACCGGATCCTGTGTTCGTACCTTACTCTGTCCATTTTTTATACATACCTCCTGTCTTACATTTCTCTCCTTCTCTCTCTCTTTCCCTCTTATAGCCTTTAGAGGCTCACAAAGTGACACGCTATCCGCGCTCAGCAAACCTGGGGGCTTCTTTCAACAGAAGCTTATTTCTACGTGCTTCACGCCCAACACATGTGTCAAACTTCCGCATGTACCTTTTATTCACCACTATATGCATCGATATGGCTTAAGTTTTGGCCAAGCTGGGTTGCCTGGCTCTTGTGCTTACCCCTACATTCCCGATTGTTCAGCTAGGCGGTAAAGGGAGCACCTCTGCGATTGTTACTGCCGGGTCAGCCGGACGTGTACCTCAGACTGGGTGAAGCCAAAAGCTAGCATTCTCATGGGAATATTCGGTCGGTGAACTAAAGACGATCTTTTTTACTTTTTCCACGTGCCCCCAGATGTTTTTCCTGCATTTCTCTTCACAGCATGGACATGCACTTTAGGGCATGCTTCCCAGGGAAAGGAACCCTAACGGAACTATTCTCCCTGGAAGATGTTTCTTACTAACCATGTAATATAACATAACTAGTCGGGCACTAGTCTGTTCACGCCATAATGACCCCTACGCCTGGTCTCCATGCATTCCCCGGTTCCTATATAACCGCATGGGAATTCGGACACACACCGGACCGTCAGGTCCCGAGGCTGAAGCAAAAAGGTCGGCCATGACAAATGATCACAATCCAGTTAGAAGGCATTATAAATGTCAATTAAATTACATAGTCATTTTGACTGATTGTACTCCTCTTCAATACCATCTAATAGGCTGTCTAATTTATAGTCCTACTGGGAATACTTTGCGGCCAACTCTACTTTGCCGTATACTAAGCTCACAGGGATCTCCTTCCCATCGGGCCCTATAGGACCAACCTCGGCCATATGGTTGGGGTCGGCCTGTGAATACCGCGTCTTCACCATGGCCCTGGCCTCCCTAGAGCCTTCACGGCAGGCTGATATCTTCCACAACTGGAAGCGCCACCGTGCTCCCCTCAGCTTCTCCGCAAGCTCTCCAAGACCTTCGGGTGTGGAGACGGATGGCCACAAGAACTGGGCGACGCCTCGCATCGCCTGCCGAACTCGATCGAGCAATTGCAAGAGCTCGGGAAGAAGGTCACCCGTAGAACCGGGCATCTCCTCTGCAGGACGACCTGTTAACATACCTACGGAGATTGCTCTGTTAATCAACGGCACCGCCGAACTTTTTTTTAAAAGGTTCGTTCAAGCACTTACTAAATATGCCGCGCCGAAGCCACTGATTCTCCTTCACGGAGTCTGACAGCTGGGCACGAACATCTTTTAGCTCGACGCCCAGCCGGGTGTTGGCATCTTGGAGAACGTTCTTCTCTCCCATCACCTTTAACAGCACCCTCTCACCAGCCTTTAGTTGGCGTTCGAGGTGTTGCCTTTCCGGATTCAATCCGGCGCCATCTGCAATTTTATTTGTCAGATTCGCACAAAAGCCGTGCTTCGCCACATACTTATCTTTCGAAATGTATATTACCAGAGGGGGTCTACTTAGGCTCCCCTGCCGCGGCTAGTGCGGCCTCCAATTGGACTTTGCACTCTTCTAGCTCCTGGGTCAGTAGGGAATTCTTTTTTGTAAGAACCTGCATTTCAAATGATCCTTAAACCAGTTATTCTAACTGTTTTCAGTCTCAGGGGCTACTGCTACATATATATTTACCAAAATTTTCTTACCCGTATGTTTTTTACATATTGCTCCGTGGCTCTGGCTAGACCATTTTGAGCGGCACGGAGGTGCGCATCTCCCGAATTGAAGGCATCTAATGCCTCTTGGGAGAAGCAAGCGTCGCGAAGAATTGTCCGGCAACGCCTGTGGTTCATGGCACTTTCCAGCTCTGAGTTGGTGGCAGATAACCCGTCCGCATCCTCCGTCGGAGGAACGTCTGGCACACGCCTTGAGTTCGCTTCCGCCCCTGGACCAGGCTTTGGAGCCTGGCTGGTGGAGGCGCGATTAGCAGCCTCTCCGGATATAGTCTGGCGAGGTCTCTTTGTCCTGAAAAGGGCACGAGTGTCAAATGTGCCTCGAAGGTATATCAACTGGGATAAAGGGGCGCGCCATACCTTCGCGTTGATGCCTCTGTCCGGACTGCACCTCTTTTCTGCCCATGGGGCCCTGCAGCCCCTGGTTGGTTTGTCGCCGCAGGTTTGGCCTTCTGCCTCAAAAACCTCCCCTGTAAAGTTCGGTTGCAATCAGGAAATTAAACACGCGTGGACGGACCCCTGTCCGGGGTACAGGGACTTCGATCTCAGGTACCTGGGATGTTTGGATTAGCCCTGGGTAATCGGCCGTAATGGCCACCAAGGCGTTGTTCTCGCTCAATTGATGGAACACTCCATCAATCAGCTCCACAGATATGTCCGGATCCTCTTGAGAGGCCGGGTCGAGAGACCGTCCTGAGTCCTCGGGTTGTGGAGGCGGGCTGCTTATGTCCTTAACGGCCCGGCGCAGTTCCTGCGTTGAAGTCATCAGACTAAGTATTTAACAATGGGAACACTAAACGGATGAGCAAGTAAATGCGACCACTTACCCAGCTTGGGGGATTATGCATAGAGAATCCACCCTGTGGGTTAACGCGGAGAAATTCCTCCTCTTCTCCCTTGTACAAAGTGGACAAGATCTTTAATAGAGCGGCAACTGAATCTGGCCCTTTACGGCCGTAGCGGGTGGCGTCGTCCTCCCCATTGAAATCCCACATGGGGTGGCTTCTGTACTGAAGCGGCTGCACCCCCCGCATGATGCATTCCGCCATAACTCCGATCATGGTTAGTCCGGAATGGGCCAACAATCTTACTCGGCCCATGAGATAAACGATGTCCCTGTCACTTTCCCTTTGAGGGCTCCGTGGACGCCAGCTTAGGCGTTTCTTTAAAGGAGCACTATCGAACTCTGGGAGGACGATCCGGACAGGATCCGGCAGCGGGACGTCTTCTATATAGAACCATTCCGAGGGCCAGTCTTCGGACACCTTCTTTGGGGTTCCGGACAGATATCTGGTCCCGGCGATGCGCCATACTTCGGCTCCGCCCACTTGATACATTGACCCTTTCTTGGAACGGGGCACGAGGCAAAATAGCTCCTTCCACAGTCCGAAATGAGCTTCAATACCCAAGAACAGCTCGCAGAGGGCTACAAAGCCCGCGATATGCAATACTGAGGCAGGCGTGAGATGATGTAGCTGGAGGCCGTAGAATTCCAGCAGCCCCCGGAGAAACGGGTGGATGGGAAATCCGAGCCCCCTTATTAAGTAAGGAACAAGGCACACCCGCTCTCCTTTGGATGGATTAGGGGCATTCTCTGCTTGCTCTCCGCCGTTGTAGATGGCAAGACCGGCTCGGACCGGGACCATATAGGCCGGGGGGAGAAATCCCTTGGTCTGAAGCGTCACTAGCTCGCTATGCAGAGTAGAACATCTCTCCCAATATCCAGGCTTAGGGCTAGAAGGGCAAGAGGAGGAGTTGCGGCGGTTGGCCATGGTGGAATGGACCTTTGTCGGATGCGCTCTGATGAACACTCGTGGAGGGGAGAAGGTGTGGATTGGATCTAAATCCTCGTCCCCTTAAAAAGGGGCAACTCATTTACACGGCTAGGGGTGTGAACGTAAAAACACTCAGACTTTTCATATTCGTTTGACACGTGGAAAACGGCCATTATTGGGCGTAGAAGCCAAGGAGTGCAACATCTACAAGAAACCGGACTTTATTCAAACAGGTACACGGAATTTGGAGGGGAACCCGCCTTGCAATGCCGAAGACAATCTGCGCGCCGGACTCATCGTCATTGAAGCCTGGTTCAGGGGCTACTGAGGGAGTCCTGGATTAGGGGGTGTTCGGATAGCCGAACTATACCTTCAGCCGGACTCCTGGACTATGAAGATACAAGATTGAAGACTCCGTCCCGCGTCCGAAAGGGACTTTCCTTGGCGTGGAAGGCAAGCTTGGCGATACGGATGATCGGATCTCCTACCATTGTAACCGACTTTATGTAACCCTAACCCTCTCCGGTGTCTATATAAACCGGAGGGTTCTAGTCCGTATGAGGACATACACATCAACAATCATACCATAGGCTAGCTTCTAGGGTTTAGCCTCTCTGATCTCGTGGTAGATCAACTCTTGTACCAGCCATATCATCAATATTAATCAAGCATGACGTAGGGTTTTACCTCCATCGAGAGGGCCCGAACCTGGGTAAAACTTCTTGTCCCCTGCCTCCTGTTACCATCCGGCCTAGTCGCACAGTTAGGGACCCCCTACCCGAGATCCGCCGGTTTTGACACCGACACCCGCGGACAGGGAGTGCGTCGACATCGAGCGGAGCCTCCTGAAGCCAAGCGAAGTCGTCGGCGATGAACGTGAGCGCGCCGAGACGGATCTCGCGGCCCTCCACCAAAACTCCGCTAGAAACCATGATGATTTGGATTGGAAAAGATCGCAACTCCTCCAACAAATCTCTAAGACACCGCCCCACGGTGGGCGCCAACTGTCGTGGTTCTAAGTCTGACATTAATGTAGGGGGGTAGGTATGGAGAGGCAAGATCTTAGCTATGGAGTAGTTGTAAGCACACGAGGTTTACGAGTTCAGGCCCTTCTCGGAGGAAGTAATAGCCCTACATCTCGAAGCCCGGAGGCGGTCGACTGGATTATGTGTGTATGAATCACAGGGGTGCGAACCCTTTACACTTAGGAGGGGGGTGGCTTATATAGAGTTCGCCAGACCCCTCCGACCCTCAGTTATGCAGGGTTTTGAGTACATTAAGGTCGGGCGTTACTGGTAACGCCCCTAATAAAGTGCTATGATGACCATAAAAGCTACTTAATGACCGACCGTTAGCATGCGGAGTGACTTTAGGTCTCCTGGCCATTGAGTGGTTGGATCTTGGTCGAGTGATTGCTTCTTGGTCGAGTGTCTTCGAGTCTGTCGAGTGGAACACCTCCAAGTCGATTGAAAGGTGATTTCTTTTAGAGATGTCCTTGGGTAGGGAAGTTAGGACAGGTCCATGACCCTACCCTAGGTACATAGCTTCATCAGGGGGCGCCCCCCACCCTCGTGAGAAGGGTGTGGGCCCCCTGGTCTTCATCTTTGGCGAGGATTTTTCATTATTTATTATAAGGTGTTCCGTGGAGTTTTAGGACTTTTGGAGTTGTGCAGAATAGGTCTCTAATATTTGCTCCTTTTCGAGCTCAGAATTCCAGCTGCCGGCATTCTCCCTCCTTATGTAAACCTTGTAAAATAAGAGAGAATAGCCATAAGTATTGTGACATAATGTGAAATAATAGCCCATAATGCAATAAATATTGATATAAAAGCATGATGCAAAATGTACGTATCAATGATATTAGAGTCATGCTAGTTCAGTAGTTGTGAATTTGAGAGATACTTGTGTTGAAGTTTGTGATTCCCATAGCATGCACAGATGGTGAACCGTTATATGATGAAGTCGGAGCATGATTTTTTTATTGATTGTCTTCCTTATGAGTGGCTGTCGGGGACGAGCGATGGTCTTTTCGTACCAATCTACCCCCCTAGGAGCATGCGCATAGTACTTTGTTTCGATAACTAATAGATTTTTGCAATGAGTATGTGAGTTCTTTATGACTAATGTTGAGTCCATGGATTATACGCACTCTCACCCTTCCACCATTGCTAGCCTCTCTAGTACCGTGCAACTTTCGCCGGTACCATAAACCCACCATATACCTTCCTCAAAACAGCCACCATACCTACCTATTATGGCATTTCCATAGCCATTCCGAGATATTGCCATGCAACTCTCCACCGTTCCGTTTATTATGACACGCTCCATCGTTGTCATATTGCTATGCATGATCATGTAGTTGACATTGTATTTGTGGCAAAGCCACCGTTCATAATTCTTTCATACATGTCACTCATGAGTCATTGCACATCCCGGTACACCGCCGGAGGCATTCATATAGAGTCATATTTTGTTCTAAGAATCGAGTTGTAATTCTTGAGTTGTAAGTAAATAAAAGTGTGATGATCATCATTATTAGAGCATTGTCCCATGTGAGGAAAGGATGATGTAGACTATGATTCCCCCACAAGTCGGGATGAGACTCCGGACAAAAAAAAGGAGGCCAAAGAAGCCCAAATAAAAAAGGCCATAAAAAAGAGAAGGCCCAATTAAAAAAATAAAAAAATAAAAAAAATGAGTGAAAAAGAGAGAAGGGACAATGCTACTATCCTTTTACCACACTTTTGCTTCAAAGTAGCACCATGATCTTCATGATAAAGAGTCTCCTATAATGTCACTTTCATATACTAGTGGGAATCTTTCATTATAGAACTTGGCTTGTATATTCCAATGATGGGCTTCCTCAAAATGCCCTAGGTCTTCGTGAGCAAGCGAGTTGGATGCACACCCACTAGTTTATTTTGTTGAGCTTTCATACATTTATAGCTCTAGTGCATCCGTTGCATGGCAATCCCTACTCACTCACGTTGATATCTATTGATGGGCATCTCCATAGCCCGTTGATACGCCTAGTTTATGTGAGACTATCTTCTCCTTTTTGTCTTCTCCACAACCACCCTTCTATTCCACCTAGTGCTATATCCATGGCTCACGCTCATGTATTGTGTGAAGATTGAAAAAGTTTGAGAACATCAAAAGTATGAAACAATTGCTTGGCTTGTCATCGGGGTTGTGAATGATTTAAATATTTTGTGTGGTGAAGATGGAGCATAGCCAGACTATATAATTTTGTAGGGATAGCTTGCTTTGGCCATGTTATTTTGAGAAGACATAATTGCTTGGTTAGTATGCTTGAAGTATTATTATTTTTATGTCAATATTAAAGTTTTGTCTTGAATCTTATGAATCTGAATATTCTTGCCACAATAGAAAGAACTACATGGATAAATATGTAAGGTAGCATTCCACATCAAAAATTCTGTTTTTATCATTTGCCTACTCGAGGACGAGCAGGGATTAAGCTTGGGGATGCTGATACGTCTCCAAGTATCTATAATTTTTGATTGTTCCATGCTATTATATTATCAACCTTGGATGTTTTATATGCATTTATATGCTATTTTATATGATTTTTGGGACTAACCTATTAACCTAGAGCCCAGCGCCAGTTTCTGTTTTTTCCTTGTTTTAGAGTATCGCAGAAAAGGAAAGTCCCGGGCTACCCACGAGGGTGGGCGGCGGGCCCACCCCCTGGGCGATCCCCCCTGCCTCGTGGACAGCCCGGAGGTCCACCGACGTACTTCTTCCTCCCATATATACCCATATACCCTAAAAACTTCGGGAAGCACAATAGATCGGGAGTTCCGCCGCCAGAAGCCTCTGTTACCACTGAAAACCAATCTAGACCCGTTCCATCACCCTGCCGGAGGGGGAATCCTTCTCCGATGGCCATCTTCATAGTCCCGGCGCTCTCCATGACCAGGAGGGAGTAGTTCACCCTCGGGGCTGAGGGTATGTACTAGTAGCTATGTGTTTGATCTCTCTCTCTCTCTCTCTCTCTCGCGTTCTTGAGGTGATACGATCTTGATGTATTGCGAGCTTTGCTATTATAGTTGGATCTTATGATGTTTCTCCCCCTCTACTCTGTAATGGATTGAGTTTTCCCTTTGAAGTTATCTTATCAGATTGAGTCTTTAAGGATTTGAGAACACTTGATGTATGTCTTGCGTGGGATACCCGTGGTGACAATGGGGTATTTTATTGATCCACTTGATGTATGTTTTGGTGATCAACTTGCGTGTTCCGCCCATGAACCTATGCATAGGGGTTGGCACACGTTTTCGTCTTGACTCTTCGGCAGAAACTTTGGGGCACTCTTTGAAGTACTTTGTGTTGGTTTGAATAGATGAATCTGAGATTGTGTGATGCATATCGTATAATCATACCCACGGATACTTTAGGTGACATTGGAGTATCTAGGTGACATTAGGGTTTTGGTTGATTTGTGTCTTAAGGTATTATTCTAGTACGAACTCTATGATAGATTGAACGGAAAGAATAGCTTCATGTTATTTTACTACGGACTCTTGAATAGATCGACGAGAAAGGATAACTTTGAGGTGGTTTCGTACCCTACCATAATCTCTTCGTTTGTTCTCCGCTATTAGTGACTTTGGAGTGACTCTTTGTTGCATGTTGAGGGATAGTTATATGATCCAATTATGTTATTATTGTTGAGAGAACTTGCACTAGTGAAAGTATGAACGCTAGGCCTAGTTTCAACGCATTGCAATACCGTTTGTACTCACTTTTATCAGTAGTTACCTTGCTGTTTTTATATTTTCAGATTACAAAGACATATATCTACCATCCATATTGCACTTGTATCACCATCTCTTCGCCGAACTAGTGCACCTATACAATTTACCATTGTATTGGGTGTGTTGGGGACACAAGAGACTCTTTGTTATTTGGTTGCAGGGTTGCTTGAGAGAGACCACCTTCATCCTACGCCTCCTACGGATTGATAAACCTTAGGTCATCCACTTGAGGGAAATTTGCTACTGTACTACAAACCTCTGTACTTGGAGGCCCAACAACGTCTACAAGAAGAAAGTTGTGTAGTAGACATCAGGTCATCATCATCTGAGATAGTATACGTCTTGGAAATTCACTACAAGACTCAGACAGTCCAGTCAGCTGCATGACCAAGTTCGACTGGAGGTTAAAGATGGCTTCGTAGATTATTCAAGATGGCCTTATTTGGAAAAGTGATCAACATGAGAGTTGTTCGTCTCGTCGAGACGCGCAATTTTGATGTTTGGGTTGTCTCAATCGAAGGTCATATGCAGATTCAATGGCACGTGCAAGGAGGAAGACAGAAGTTTGGGCTAGATTCAGACTGAATCCGAGTTGGACTAGAACTAAGACTCTAGGATGTGAACTAATGTAATTTTTCATGTAATGAGAGCCTAGATGAATCGTTTTCTTGTACAGGAACTCCAGCCGCCTCTTATATATGTTGGAGGTGATGGCCAATTGAACAATACACAATCGAACAAATCAATATACTACCAACACATCCCATAATATAAGAGCATTTTTGACACTCGTGGGACTAAATCGCAATATAGGAGCATACATTAAACTGACCATGTTTTAACAATCTATTTGTATAGCCATATTTCAGGTTTTCTAACCCAGTAACTCTAGAGCTACGGGCTTTTTTTTACAGGGTTCGTGGTACGGGGTGATGTGGAGCAAATAGATTGACTTGGAATTAGCGGGAGGGGCCACCCCCTGAAAATTAGGAGGGCGGGCGAATTAGCGAGAGGGAGTCTGTAACAGACGCGTAAAATCCCCGTACGTGTAGGATTATTGTTTCTAACCATCATCACACCATAGCAGTGTCCTCGACTAATCTGATTGATCTTAAGCGTGTGTCTGCTCCTCGGCGAGGCGGCCGCAAGTCCTTGACATTTTGTGGTGGCGGAGACTGTTCTGTCTAATCTAATTGATCTTAAGCGTGTCTCTGACTTATCTGTCTCGTCCGGGGTCAAGAATCGACGCAGGACACCGCAGACAGCCTCATGCCCATCGGAGTCAGAGGTAAGGGGCACCAGTGCGGATCTGCATGACCCGCAAATGGACTAGCTAGATCCGGCCCGGGCCACCTGATACATCTCCGTCGTATATACTTTTCCAAAAACTGTTGCCCTTGTTTTGGACTCTAACTTGCATGATTTGAATGGAACTAACCCGGACCGGCGCTGTTTTCAGCAGAATTACCATGGTGTTATTTATGTGCAGAAACAAAAGTTCTCGGAATGATCTGAAACTTCACGGAGCAACTTTTTTAGAAAATATAAAAAATACCTACAAAAGATGAAGGCCAGGGGGCCCACCACCTGTCCATGAGGGTGGGGGGCGCGCCTACCCCCCTAGGGCGCGCCCCCTACCTCATGGGCCCCCAGGAGCTCCTCTGACTCCAACTCCAACTCTATATATTGTGTCTCGGGGAGAAAAAATCAGAGAGAAGAATTCATCACGTTTTTTGATACGGAGCCGCCGCCAAGCCCTAAAACCTCTCGGGAGGGTTGATTTGGAGTCCGTTCGGGGCTCCGGAGAGGGGAATCCGTCGCCATCGTCATCATCAACCATCCTCCATCACCAATTTCATGATGCTCACCGCCGTGCGTGAGTAATTCCATCGTAGGCTTGCTGGATAGTGATGGGTTGGATGGGATCTATCATGTAATCGAGTTAGTTTTGTTACGGTTTGATCCCTAGTGTCCACTATGTTCTGAGATTGATGTTGCTATGACTTTGCTATGCTTAATGCTTGTCACTAGGGCCCGAGTGCCATGATTTCAGATCTGAACCTATTATGTTTTCATCAATATATGAGAGTTCTGGATCCTATCTTGCAAGTCTATAGTCACCTATTATGTGTTATGATCCGTTAACCCCAAAGTGACAATAATCGGGATACTTACCGGTGATGACCGTAGTTTGAGGAGTTCATGTATTCACTATGTGTTAATGCTTTGTTCTGGTACTCTATTAAAAGGAGACCTTAATATCCCTTAGTTTCCGTAAGGACCCCGCTGCCACGGGAGGGTAGGACAAAAGATGTCATGCAAGTTCTTTTCCATAAGCACGTATGACTATATTCGGAATACATGCCTACATTACATTGATGAACTGGAGCTAGTTCTGTGTCACCCTAGGCTATGATTGTTACATGATGAACCGCATTCGGCACAATTCTCCATCACCGATCCATTGCCTACGAGCTTTCCATATATTGTTCTCCACTTATTTACTTTTCCGTTGCTATTGCTATCATCACTACAAAATGCCAAAAACACTACTTTTGCTATCGTTATCTTTTGCTACCGTTACTACTACTATCATATTACTTTGCTACTAAACACTTTGCTGCAGATACTAAGTTTCCAGGTGTGGTTGAATTGACAACTCAGCTGCTAATACTTGAGAATATTCTTTGGCTCCCCTTATGTCGAATCAATAAATTTGGGTTGAATACTCTACCCTCAAAAACTGTTGCGATCCCCTATACTTGTGGGTTATCACCACCTGCCTTATGCGACGAGCTTCCCACACCTCCGACTTGGGGGGGGGCACGAGCGCGGGCTTGGAGGTTCCGGGACCTACACCTGACGTCGGCCAGGAGGAGCAGGAGCAGTGGTGACGGGCGTCACTTCACAACCGACTGCCTCACTGAGGAGAGCGTGGACCGCTACTAGTCGGCACGGAGCTGGAGATGCCCCGCCAGGCCACCGGGGCACGGATTGCGATGAGCATCCGCCAATATCCATCCACGACCGACGGAGGGTGGCATGGATAGCCTACTCCTCGTCCGACTATCCTACGAGGGAGTCTCGGTCCACGGGGTCGAGTCTAGATGAGGAGCCGCTGTTGGATCCGACGATGATGGCGATGGCGCCCTCCTGATCGATGGGTTGTGTTATCTATGTATGGATCGTTCATTGCTTCGAAAGACAGTGCGGGGTCTGGTATGATTCTACGAAACTGATTCGAAGATGTTATGTATGCATCTCGCCGCATTTTGTTCAACGGCGATGAGTTCACCCGCAGCTAAGCTTAGTGCTCTGATGGAAGGTGTTGCTTTGGTAGTTTAGCATATCAAGGCAGCAATGATCATCTAATCTGACTGCTCAGTTGCATTGAAAGTTATAACTGATTGTGGTCTTGATTCCTACTTTGGACATCTTAGAGGATGGTTAATATTACAGCCAACAACCAGCTATATGAAGTTGACACGTCACATATAGCCACCTAATAGCCCACTTGTTAATGTTAGCTATAAACATTTACTACTTTATCACTGTTTGACCCACTATCTTGTCTCACCAGTTTTTTGGAGCTCATGCTGCAACTGGCTACTAATCTACAGTCTGCTTCTCTTCTCCAACTCAGCAAAATTATAATATTTGATCCTTATATCCTGCTTACATCATATTATTACACTTGCTCTTATGAATGAAATTGTAGTTACTTTGGAAGACCATGAGTTTGTCCTCCAGAAACTAGATTGTGAGAAAATTAGGGTTGACGTCTTCTTACCGAATTATGGCAGAGCTAAGGGGGCGAACCGTGTGTTGGTTGCGTCACTCACCTATATTTATCTCAATGCTATTGCTAGCCGACTCTTACCTTGTTACTCCCATACAAGAATAAGACTATGTGCTTTCCCTCGCAAAAAAATGATCAAAGGGGATGTGATAAATGAAACTATTGATGGACACATAAATGATGAGATGCTCAACCGGGGAAGGAAATAGTGAGTGATCATGTATAAAAGATCACATTTATTAGTTGGATATGTGTGTGCTATGAGGATATATTTAATAACATTCAAAGAAAGAAAGAACATATCAATGCCCATGGCACTATATATAGACATAGTTGCTATGGCTTATTGGCAAGAACAATAGCAGGACAAACAAAAAAATCTACTCAAGTACTCCTTATGGCGCATATCAAGAAGAGCGTGCAGGCTATGGGCCTGCTGGCTCTTGTCATGTCTACCACTCTCTTGCCCTCTCATGTAGAAGGAATGATCATGGGTACATTCATTTTCTTTTCTTTTCTACTAATATTTGCATAAGCTGTTGGATGTTATTAATTGGGAAGTTATTGTTGTGATCCCCATCCTCTATGTGCAGATATAAAGGGCACGACAGTCCGCACGTCATGTGTTGTTATGAAACACTGCACAATCGGCCAATGCCAGAAAAACTGTTCAGCGCGTGGATATGATAAGGATAAAAGCAGTTGTGTATCTTTCGAACATGACAACTGCTTCTGCTTTACGAAGGGAATACCACCACCAAGATGATATACAAACCATCCTTGCTAATGTCAAATAAGACTATTTGATGTAACTAATGTAGAAATAAACTTTAAACTTCACTCCATGAATGCAAGGATTAAAAAGGAACTCACCAATACATATAAAAGTTTATGCTCACTTAGTGATACACATGCATGTCTCGGCTTGCCACGAAATCCTCTCTAGGAACCGTTGTCAACCTCCCCCCCCCCCCTCCTTTATGAAGGAACACATCAACCATGGCTAGCAGGTCGCCTCCTCAACTGCCCTTCTTCTTAATGAATTCACACACAATCTCTCGGAGTTGTGGCCCAGGCTGAAATCAGCAAACAAAATGTTGTTGTATACATGTTTGTTGGTGATTTTTGAGGCGCACATGGATGCTTGTTGATGATTGTTGTTATGTACATGTTTGTGATCTATTGAGAAAAGAAACGGTGCCATCTGCTTCCTATCTGCAATGTAGATTTTTTTATAGCATTCAAGTTCTATTGAACAAATTCCTCCATGCAAAAATTGTGCCTATTGAGTTTTAAATTCCACCGATTAATCCAGTTAATAGGCCAACTCACCAATTAATCGCTACTCCCAAATCGAACGAGCAGCTACCCGTTAACGATTTCCTCAACATTAGTTGCAAGGAATGCAATTTAATGCTTCTATAAAAGCAAATCCTTGGCCCACTAGCACTTGGATATTGCGTTGTTGTCGGCTGCCACGTGCAGCTCCTTTTAAGAGGTTTTTGTGGTAGTTTGGTGGCTTCTATTTGTCGGAAGAGTTTGTTCCATTGATCACTCTGGTACTGCTCGTCCTCACAAAGACGCTCCGCTCTCTTTTTTCTGGAGGTATCGACTAGCCTTGGCCGCAACGCATCATGGTTAGGGCTATTGAGCGACTCGTCCAAGATGTCATCGTCGTCAGGGTCAAGGCTGCTTCGTGGCTTGTCGGTGTCGTCGTTGGGATTGGCGTCATTATCGTCGTTGTTATTTTCCCTCTGTTGTTGCCGCTGCTGCCCATTATTCACGATTTCACCTCTGTCGTTATTGTCGTTACTGCCTCTGCCGTTGTCGGGGTTGCCGCCTCCGTCATTGGGGGTGTCTACTACGTAGAAATCATAGTGGAGGTTGCCGTCCACTTCCCCACGGGCATGGTATCAGTTGGCAGGCTATCTGAGGACTCGCCGCCCCCCCCCATCCATGCCATCGACTTTGCCAGAGGCGCCTGCAAGGACTTCAGTGAGGTCCTCGATATTGCCCACTAGGTGGGTGGTGGGTGGCCAAAAATTCTAGCTTTTCTAGGAGACTCCCGGATCCGATCGTAAACCAAGGCCTGGTCGTGGGATATTGTGATCCTCTGAATTATATCTAATATCTCATTCGAGAGAGACTTCTTGCACTCCTCTTGGGTTCGGTCCGTAGACGGGACCGTTAGGATTTTTCCTAAGATCCAATCTGACATGGATCCAGGTTCTTTATTGCCGGCCAGATCGAGCGCTTAGCCTTGGGGCGATGTCATCGGATCATGACTCATGGTTCGGTCCGATGAGTTATCCTTGCCGGACGGGAGGAGCAGGGGCCGAAGCTGACGGGCGCCACTAGACGTCGACCGCCTCACCAGGGAGTGCACGAACCGCGTTGAGCTAGCTCGGTTGAGCGCAGCGCTAGAGCTTCCCCGTCGGACCACCACACACTCCAACGAGCTTCCAGCCCAATCCACCCGCGATCGGTGGAGGGTGATGCGGATGGCCGTATCCTCGTCGGTGTCCCAATCCATGCGGTCAAGTTCGGACGAGGAGCCGCCGCTAGATCCGGCAGTTGTGGGTTGTGGCGACATACGGCCCCTTGATGATGGGTTGGGTTATCCATGTATGGATCGTTCGCTGCTTCAGATGGCAGTGAGGGTCTCGTATGATTTCTACGGAACTGATCAGAAGATGTTATACACACATCTTGCCACATTTTGTTCAACCGCAATGAGTCCACTCGTAGTTGATCTGATGGAAGGTGTTGCTTTGGCAGTTTTGCACATTAAGGCATCATCGATTATCCAATCTAATTGCTCGGTTGCACTGAATGCTATGGTAGATCACAGTCTTGATTCCTGCTATGGACATCTTATGAATGCAATTAAAGTTACTTTGGAAGACCGTGAGTTTATCATCCAGAAAATTAGATTGAGCAAATTAGGGTTGTCGTCTTCTTAGCGAATTGTGGTAGAGCTGAGGGGGACAAACCATGTGTTTGTTGCGTCACTCACCTGAATTTATCTCAAGGCTATTGCTAGTCGATTGTAACCATGTTATTGCCATACAGGAATAAAACTCAATGCTTTCCATCGCAAGAAAAAAGAGCAAACAAAAGATAGAAAAGGGGATCTGATAAAGGAAACAATTGATGGGAACACAAAAAGTCACCATTTATTGGATGGATATGTGTGCTGGTATTTAAAGATAGAGTTAATAACATCAAAAGAAGAAAAGAATAATCAATGCCCATGGAGTACAAAAGATCACATTTATTGGATGGATATGTGTGCGATTTAAGGATAGAGTTTAAAAGATCACATTTATTGGATGTATATGTGTGCTATTTAAGGATAGAGTTAATAACGTCCAAAGAAGAAAAAATAATCAATGCCCATGGAGTTATATAAACCCTAGCATAGGGACATAGCTTCTACGATATATTCACAAGAACAGTAGCAGAACAACAAGAAAGCTAGCTACTCAAGTACTCCTAATGGCGCTTATCAAGAATAGCGGGCAGGCTATGTGCCTGCTGGCTCTTGTTGTCATGACTACCACTTCCCTGCCCTCTCTTGTAGAAGGAAGGATAATGGGTACATTTCTTTCGTCTTCTTTTCTCTTAATATTTTCATACACATTTGGATGTTAGTAACCGGGAAGTTACTGTTGTGATCCCATGCGTGCAGATACGAAGGGCACGATGGTCGGCAAACCACCGTGTTTTGTTATGAAACGTTGCACACTCGATCTATGCGAGAAACAATGTTTAGCACATGGATATCATAAGGGTCAAAGCGACTGCATATCTTTCACAAAAAACCAATGTTGCTGCAACCGGATATGATAAGGGTAAAAAACAAATGTCAAATAAGACTATTCGACGTGATTGATGAAGAAGATTCAATAAAATTTAAACTTTATCTAGTAATTATTGGTTGATGTATAACTGTCAAGTGTGAGCAAGTGAATCGTTGTCTATGGAGTGGAATCGTTCATTTATCTTTGCACATGGTCTCATTCTTCGATAAAGAGCTCCTATATTAACTTAAAAACTTAGTATCAAATATATACAAAGCATAGCGAGTAATGTCCGATCTTTGCATAGCTAGGATACACACAACCAATACAGACAGTCAGACAAAAAAAAAACTAACATGTTGGCACGAGTAAATTCATATAAGACCGACACTACGCCCATATCGAAGGAGGTGGCGGACCAATCCAATTATGT
>NC_041392.1:18775235-18813565 GCF_002162155.2 Triticum dicoccoides
CAAGAAATTCTTCAGAACAAGTACTACTGTGTGTGTGATTCAGTCACCCCTTAGTTTTATTTTCAAAATCTTTATGAGATTACTCACAATTCTAATATGAGCTGCATCAACAATGATTAGTGGGAAATATCCAAAGCAACTCAAGGACTTTGGGGCTTACACGACAAGCATAAAATGAATAAATTATCTAGCTAGGTAGTAGTACCAGATAAGTAGGATTTTTTAAAGAAAACCCGGATGGTCTTGGAGAATGGACTATGGAACATAGTTTAGCCCGTGAGTTATAAACAACCGAGTATCCTTTAGAGGAGTATATTTACTCCTCCAAAAACGTGTGTTTCTAACCAAACCCCTAAACTTAACTCCCTATATTTGGCTCATGCATTTCGTCGAACATTTGCTATGCGTCTCTGCGGTGAGCGGTGGCCATGGTGACCACGTCGAGACGAGCAACACCGGCAAGGAAGACGCGTCATCGGTGACCCCAGAACGTGCGGCCATGTCCCTCTTCTTCCCCGACATTGGCTTCTTCCACCCAGGAGGCAACAATGCATAGGTCACCTCCTCTACCTCCCCTTCGTCCGCTGCATCTTGAGCTCCGGCCACCGAAGTCTGCACCTTGCTCTTGTTGTTGTTCCACGTCCCTAGCCCTCACCTAGCTTACCATCGACCTCTCTAATTAAGGTGAGCCATGTCTCTTCCCACCACTTTGTCTTTGTTTCATTTCGTTTGTGCGCCGTCTAGTTCTAATTTGCACATGGCTGCCATAGCCCGAGCTTTGAAGCTCGATAGACCGGCGTATCGCTCAAAAGACCTTTGAATAGCTGATGTTATCTTGAACATCATGATTTTGAGACGTGATAATGGTGGGATAACACTGTTGCAATCTCACTATGTGGAGAAGGTTCCGAGTCGCTTTGGATATTTAGAGTGTAAACCTTCTCCAACACTTTACAATCCGAGTGTGTCGATTTAAAAGAACTAAGGATAAACAAAGTACATATTGGCATACTGTAAAAGCATTGGTTCGCTCATGTACTTAGCTAGAGACCTGACATCTCATTTGCAATGAGCAAACCAAGTCAGTTTGTTTCCAATTTGGGAGATGTTCATGGACATGCTCTTGAAAGGATAATGCGCTATATGAAAGGTACTTCGAGTTATGGGCTTCACTATACTAGGTCCCAAGGGTACAAGAGGGATAAAATGATGCAAATTGGATATCTGATGTTGATGATCTTAAAGCTACAAGTGGTTATGTGCCACTTAGTGGTGGTGCTATTTCCTAGAAGTCTAGCCAGCAGGCCATCTTAACGACGTCAATAATGGAAGCAAAACTCATAGCATATTAGACACAACAACTGTTGAAGCAGAGTGGCTTCGAGAACTCTTGATGGACTTTCCGGTGATTCAAAAACCAATAACAATTATCATAATGAACTATGATAATCATGAAGGAAATATGCCCTAGAGGCAATAATAAAGTTATTATTTATTTCCTTATATCATGATAAATGTTTATTATTCATGCTAGAATTGTATTAACCGTAAACATAATACATGTGTGAATACATAGACAAACAGAGTGTCACTAGTATGCCTCTACTTGACCTGCTCGTTAATTGAAGATGGTGATGTTTCCTAACCATAAACAAAAGAGTTGTTATTTGATTAACGGGATCACATCATTAGGAGAATGATGTGATTGACATGACCCATTCCATTAGCTTAGCACCCGATCGTTTAGTATGTTGCTATTGCTTTCTTCATGACTTATACATGTTCCTATGACTATGAGATTATGCAACTCCCATTTGCCGGAGGAACACTTTGTGTGCTACCAAACGTCACAACGTAACTGGGTGATTATAAAGGAGCTCTACAGGTGTCTCCAAAGGTACATGTTGGGTTGGCGTATTTCGAGATTAGGATTTGTCACTCCGATTGTCGGAGAGGTATCTCTGGGCCCTCTCGGTAATGCACATCACATAAGCCTTGCAAGCATTGCAACTAATGAGTTAGTTGTGAGATGATGTATTACGGAACGAGTAAAGAGACTTGCCGGTAACGAGATTGAACTAGGTATTAAGATACCGACGATCGAATCTCGGGCAAGTAACATACCGATGACAAAGGGAACAACATATGTTGTTATGCGGTCTGACCGATAAATATCTTCGTAGAATATGTAGGAGCCAATATGGGCATCCAGGTCCCGCTATTGGTTATTGATCGGAGATTTGTCTCAGTCATGTCTACATTGTTCTCGAACCGTAGGGTCCGCACGCTTAACGTTACGATGACAGTTATTATGAGTTTATGCATTTTGATGTACTGAAGTTAGTTCGGAGTCCCGGATGTGATTACGGACATGATGAGGAGTCTCGAAATGGTGGAGACATAAAGATTGATATATTGGACGACTATATTCGGACACCGGAAGTGTTCCAGGTGATTTCGGATAAAATCGGAGTGCCGGAGGGGTTACCGGAACCCCCCGGGGAAGTAATGGGCCTTATTGGGCCTGAGGGGAGAGAGAGGGCAGCAGCCCAGGAGGTGGCGCCCCTCCCCCCATGGGGAGTCCGAATTGGACTAGGGAGGGGGGGCGCGGCCCCTCTTTCCCTCTCCCTCTCCCTCTCTTTCCTTCCCTCTCTTTTCCTAATTGGACTAGGAAAGGGGAGTCCTACTCCCAATAGGAGAAGGACTCCCCCCTCTCCTTGGCGCACCAAGGGCCGACCGGCCTCCCCCTTGCTCCTTTATATACGGGGGCAGGGGGGCACCCTAGAACACACAATTGATCCTCGTGATCATTCCTTAGCTGTGTGCGGTGCCCCCCTCCACCATATTCCACCTCGGTCATATCGTTGCAGTGCTTAGGCGAAGCCCTGCGTCGGTAGAACATCATCATCGTCACCACGCCGTCGTGCTGACGGAACTCATCCCCGAAGCTTTGCTGGATCGGAGCCCGAGGAGCGTCATCGAGTTGTACGTGTGCTAAGAACTCGGAGGTGCCGGAGTAACGGTGCTTGGATCGGTCGGATCGGGAAGACGTACGACTACTTCCTCTATGTTGTGTCAACGCTTCCGCAGTCGGTCTACGAGGGTACATAGACAACACTCTCCCCACTTGTTGCTATGCATCACCATGATCTTGCATGTGCCTAGGAAGTTTTTTGAAATTACTACGAAACCCAACAGTGGTATCAGAGCCTAGATTTTATGTGTTGATGTTATATGCACGAGTAGAACACAAGTGAGTTGTGGGCGATATAAGTCATACTGCTTACCAGCATGTCATACTTTGGTTCGGCGGTATTGTTGGACGAAGCGGCCCGGACCGACATTACGTGTACGCTTATGCGAGACCGGTTCTCCCGACGTGCTTTGCACAAAGGTGGCTAGCGGGTGATAGTTTCTCCAACTTTAGTTGAACCGAGTGTGGCTACGCCCGGTCCTTGCAAAGGTTAAAACAGCACCAACTTGACAAACTATCGTTGTAGTTTTGATGCGTAGGTAAGATTGGTTCTTGCTTAAGCCCGTAGCAGCCACGTAAAACTTGCAACAACAAAGTAGAGGACGTCTAACTTGTTTTTGCAGGGCATGTTGTGATGTGATATGGTCAAGACATGATGCTAAATTTTATTGTATGAGATGATCATGTTTTGTAACCGAGTTATCGGCAACTGGCAGGAGCCATATGGTTGTCGATTTATTGTATGCAATGCAATCACGCTGTAATGCTTTACTTTATCACTAAGCGGTAGCGATAGTCGTGGAAGCATAAGATTGGCGAGACGACAACGATGCTATGATGGAGATCAAGGTGTCGAGCCGGTGACGATGGTGATCATGACGGTGCTTCAAAGATGGAGATCACAAGCACAAGATGATGGTGGCCATATCATATCACTTATATTGATTGCATGTGATGTTTATCTTTTATGCATCTTATCTTGCTTTGATTGACGGTAGCATTATAAGATGATCTCTCACTAATTATCAAGAAGTGTTCTCCCTGAGTATGCACCGTTGCGAAAGTTCTTCGTGCTGAGACACCACGTGATGATCGGGTGTGATAGGCTCTACGTTCAAATACAACGGGTGCAAAACAGTTGCACACGCAGAATACTCAGGTTATACTTGACGAGCCAAGCATATACATATATGGCCTCGGAACACGGAGACCGAAAGGTCGAGCGTGAATTATATAGCAGATATGATCAACATAGAGATGTTCACGAATGAAACTACTCCATCTCACGTGATGATCGGACATGGTTTAGTTCATTTGGATCACGTAATCACTTAGAGGATTAGAGGGATGTCTATCTAAGTGGGAGTTCTTAAGTAATATGATTAATTGAACTTAAATTTATCAAGAACTTAGTCCTGGTAGTATTTTGCAAATTATGTTGTAGATCAATAGCTCGCGTTGTTGCTTCCCTGTGTTTATTTTGATATGTTCCTAGAGAAAATTGTGTTGAAAGATGTTAGTAGCAATGATGCGGATTGGATCCGTGATCTGAGGTTTATCCTCATTGCTGCACAGAAGAATTATGTCCTTGATGCACCGCTAGGTGATGGACCTATTACAGGAGCAGATGCAGACGTTATGAACGTTTGGCTAGCTCAATGTGTTGACTACTTGATAGTTTAGTGCACCATGCTTAATGGCTTAGAATCGGGACTTGAAAGACGTTTTGAACGTCATGGAGCATATGAGATGTTCCAGGAGTTGAAGTTAATATTTCAAGCAAATACCTGAGTTGAGAGATATGAAGTCTCCAACAAGTTCTATAGCTAAAAGATGGAGGAGAATCGCTCAACTAGTGAGCATGTGCTCAGATTGTCTGGGTACTACAATCGCTTGAATCAAGTGGTAGTTAATCTTCCAGATAAGATAGTGATTGACAGAATTCTCTAGTCACCATCACCAAGTTAGTAGAACTTCGTGATGAACTATGATATGCAAGGGATAACAGAAACGATTCCCAAGCTCTTCGTAATGCGGAAATTGACGAAGGTAGAAATCGAGAAAAACATCATGTGTTGATGGTAGACAAGACCACTAATTTCAAGAAAAGGGCAGAGGGAAGAAGGGGAACTTCAAGAAGAACAGCAAGCAAGTTGCTGCTCAAGTGAAGAAGCCCAAGTCTGGTCCTAAGCCTGAGACTAAGTGTTTCTACTACAAAGGGACTGGTCACTGGAAGCGGAACTACCCCAAGTGATTGGCAGATAAGAAGGATGGCAAAGTGAACATAAGTATATTTGATATACATGTTATTGATGTGTAGTTTACTAGTGTTTATAGCAACCCCTCAGTATTTGATACTAGTTCAGTTGCTAAGATTAGTAACTCGAAACGGGAGTTGCGGAATAAATAGAGACTAGTTAAGGGTGAAGTGACGATGTGTGTTGGAAGTGGTTCCAAGATTGATATGATCATCTCCGCACACTCCCTATACTTTCGGGATTAGTGTTGAACCTGAATAAGTGTTATTTGGTGTTTGCGTTGAGCATGAATATGATTTGATCATGTTTATTGTAATATGGTTATTCATTTAAGTAAGAGAATAAATTGTTGTTCTGTTTACATGAATAAAACCTTATATGGTTACACACCCAATGAAAATAGTTTGTTGGATCT
This sequence comes from Triticum dicoccoides, assembly GCF_002162155.2. Lineage (NCBI taxonomy): Eukaryota > Viridiplantae > Streptophyta > Magnoliopsida > Poales > Poaceae > Triticum > Triticum dicoccoides. The sequence goes on from NC_041392.1 coordinate 18,780,883, forward strand.
CGATCGTAGTGATACACATAATCATAATATTGAAACCAAAAGATGCAAAGTTAATAATGATAGTGCAACTTATTTGTGGCACTGCCGTTTAGGTCACATTGGTGTAAAGAGCATGAAGAAACTCCATGCTAATGGGTTTTTGGAATCACTTGATTATGAATCAGTTGATGCTTGCGAACCATGCCTCATGGGCAAGATGACTAAAACGTTGTTTTCCGGAACTATGGAGCGAGCATCTGACTTATTGGAAATAATACATACTGATGTATGAGATCCGATGAGTGTTAAGGCTCGTGGCGGGTATCATTATTTTCTGACCTTCACAGATGATTTGAGCAGATATGGGTATATCTACTTAATGAAACACAAGTCTGAAATATTTGAAAAGTTCAAAGAATTTCAGAGTGAAGTGGAGAATCATCGTAACAAGAAAATAAAAGTTTCTACGATATGACCGCAGAGGTAAAATATTTGAGTTACGAGTCTGCCCTTCAGTTAAAACAATGTGAAATAGTTTCACTACTCATGACACCTGGAACACCACAGCATAATGGTGTGTCCAAACATCATAACCGTACTTTATTAGATATGGTGCGATCTATGATGTCTCTTACCGATCTACCACTATCGTTTTGGGGTTATGCATTAAAGACAGCTGCATTCACGTTTAAAAGGGCACCATCTAAGTCCGTTGAGATGACACAATCTGAACTATGGTTTAGCAAGAAACCAAAGTTGTCGTTTCTTAAAGTTTGGGATTGTGATGCTTATATGAAAAAGTTTCATCCTGATAAGCTCAAACCCAAATCGGAGAAATATGTCTTCATAGGATACCCAAAGGAGACTATTGGGTACACCTTCTATCACAGTGTTATAAATATGCCCTAGAGGCAATAATAAATTGGTTATTATTATATTTCCTTGTTCGTGATAATCGTTTATTATCCATGCTAGAATTGTATTGATAGGAAACTCAGATACATGTGTGGATACATAGACAACACCATGTCCCTAGTAAGCCTCTAGTTGACTAGCTCGTTGATCAATAGATGGTTACGGTTTCCTAACCATGGACATTGGATGTCGTTGATAACGGGATCACATCATTAGGAGAATGATGTGATGGACAAGACCCAATCCTAAGCCTAGCACAAAGATCATGTAGTTCATATGCTAAAGCTTTTCTAATGTCAAGTATCATTTCCTTAGACCATGAGATTGTGCAACTTCCGGATACCGTAGGAGTGCTTTGGGTGTGCCAAACGTCATAACGTAACTGGGTGGCTATAAAGGTACACTACAGGTATCTCCGGAAGTGTCTGTTGGGTTGGCACGAATCGAGACTGGGATTTGTCACTCCGTGTGATGGAGAGGTATCTCTGGGCCCACTCGGTAGGACATCATCATAATGTGCACAATGTGATCAAGGAGTTGATCACGGGATGATGTGTTACGGAATGAGTAAAGAGACTTGCCGGTAACGAGATTGAACAAGGTATCGGGATACCGACGATCGAACCTCGGGCAAGTATCGTACCGATAGACAAAGGGAATTGTATACGGGATTGATTAAGTCCTTGACATCGTGGTTCATCCGATGAGATCATCGTGGAACATGTGGGAGCCAACATGGGTATCCAGATCCCGCTGTTGGTTATTGACCGGAGAACGTCTCGGTCATGTCTGCATGGTTCCCGAACCCGTAGGGTCTACACACTTAAGGTTCGATGACGCTAGGGTTATAAAGGAAGTTTGTATGTGGTTACCGAATGTTGTTCGGAGTCCCGGATGAGATCCCGGACGTCACGAGGAGTTCCAGAATGGTCCGGAGGTAAAGATTTATATATGGGAAGTCCTGTTTTGGTCACCGGAAAAGTTTCAGGGTTTATCGGTAACGTACCGGGACCACCGGGAGGGTCTCGGGGGTCCACCAAGTGGGGCCACAAGCCCCGGAGGGCAGCATGGGCCAAGTGTGGAAGGGGACCAGCCCCAGGTGGGCTGGTGCTCCCCCCCACAAGGGCCCAAGGCGCCTAAGGGAAGAAAGGGGGCAAACCCTAAGGGCAGATGGGCCCTAAGGCCCATGCTCCCTGCGCCTCCCTCTTCTCCCCTCTTGGCCGCCCCCCTCAAACCCATCTAGGGCTGCCGCCCCTCTAGGGGTGGGAACCCTAGAGGGGGCGCACCCTCCTCCCTCTCCCTTATTTATAGTTGAGGTATTTGTGGCTGCAGACATATGAGTTCCTCTCCCTGTTGGTGCAGCCCTACCCCTCTCCCTCCTCGTCTCTTGTGGTGCTTGGCGAAGCCCTGCTGGAGTTCCACGCTCCTCCACCACCACCACGCCGTTGTGCTGCTGCTGGATAGAGTCTTCCTCAACCTCTCCCTCTCTCCTTGCTGGATCAAGGCATGGGAGACGTCACCGGGCTGTACGTGTGTTGAACGCGGAGGTGCCGTCCGTTCGGCACTAGGATCTCCGGTGATTTGGATCACGACGAGGACGACAACCCCGTTCTCTTGAACGCTTCCGCATAGCGATCTACAAGGGTATGTAGATGCACTCTCCTTCCCCTCATTGCTGGTTTCTCCATAGATAGATCTTGGTGACACGTAGGAAAATTTTGAATTTCTGCTACGTTCCCCAATAGTGGCATCATGAGCTAGGTCTATTGCGTAGATTCTATGCACGAGTAGAACACAAAGTAGTTGTGGGCGTTGATTTTGTTCAATATGCTTACCGTTACTAGTCCAATCTTGATTCGGCGGCATTGTGGGATGAAGCGGCCCGGACCAACCTTACACGTACGCTTACGTGAGACCGGTTCCACCGACTGACATGCACTAGTTGCATAAGGTGGCTGGCAGGTGTCTGTCTCTCCCACTTTAGTCGGATCGGATTCGATGAAAAGGGTCCTTATGAAGGGTAAATAGCAATTGGCATATCACGTTGTGGTTTTGCGTAGGTAAGAAACGTTCTTGCTAGAAACCCATAGCAGCCACATAAAACATGCAAACAACAATTAGGGGACGTCTAACTTGTTTTTGCAGGGTATGCTATGTGATGTGATATGGCCAAAGGATGTGATGAATGATATATGTGATGTATGAGATGATCATGTTCTTGTAATAGGAATCACGACTTGCATGTCGATGAGTATGACAACCGGCAGGAGCCATAGGAGTTGTCTTAATTTATTTATGACCTGCGTGTCAACATAAACGTCATGTAATTACTTTACTTTATTGCTAACCGTTAGCTGTAGTAGTAGAAGTAATAGTTGGCGAGACAACTTCATGAAGACACGATGATGGAGATCATGATGATGGAGATCATGGTGTCATGCCGGTGATGATGATGATCATGGAGCCCCGAAGATGGAGATCAAGAGGAGCAATATGATATTGGCCATATCATGTCACTATTTGATTGCATGTGATGTTTATCATGTTTATACATCTTATTTGCTTAGAACGACGGTAGTAAATAAGATGATCCCTCATTAAAATTTCAAGAAAGTGTTTCCCCTAACTGTGCACCATTGTGAAAGTTCGTCGTTTCGAAGCACCACATGATGATCGGGTGTATAGATTCTTACGTTCGAATACAACGGGTGTTGACGAGCCTAGCATGTACAGACATGGCCTCGGAACACATGCAAACACTTAGGTTGACTTGACGAGCCTAGCATGTACAGACATGGCCTCGGAACACAGAAGACCGAAAGGTCAAGCATGAGTCGTATGGTAGATACGATCAACATGAAGATGTTCACCGATGTTGACTAGTCCGTCTCACGTGATGATCGGACACGACCTAGTTGACTCGGATCATGTAATCACTTAGATGACTGGAGGGATGTCTATCTGAGTGGGAGTTCATAAGATGAACTTGATTATCCTGAACACAGTTAAAAGGTCTTCGCAAATTATGTCGTAGCTCGCGCTTCAGTTCTACTGTTTAGATATGTTCCTAGAGAAAATTTAGTTGAAAGATGATAGTAGCAATTATGCGGACTAGGTCCGTAAACTGAGGATTGTCCTCATTGCTTCATAGAAGGCTTATGTCCTTAATGCACCGCTCAGTGTGCTGAGCCTCGAATGTCGTCTGTGGATGTTGCGAACATCTGACATACACATTTTGATAACTACGTGATAGTTCAGTTAAACGGTTTAGAGTTGAGGCACCGAAGACGTTTTGAAACGTCACGAAACATATGAGATGGTTTGAGGGCTGAAATTGGGATTTCAGGCTCGTGCCCACGTCAAGAGGTATGAGACCTCCGACGATTTTCTTAGCCTGCAAACTAAGGAGAAAAGCTCAATTGTTGAGCTTGTGCTCAGATTGTCTGAGTACAACAATCATTTGAATCAAGTGGGAGTTGATCTTCTAGATGAGATAGTGATGTTTCTCCAAAGTCATTACCACCAACCTGCTAGAGCTTCGTGATGAACTATAACATATCGAGGACATATATGATGATCTTTGAGATATTCGTGATGTTTGACACCACAAAAGTAGAAATCAAGAAGGAGCATCAATTGTTGATGGTTGGTGACACCACTAGTTTCAGGAAGGGCAAGGGAAAGAAGGGATACTTCATGAAATGGCGATTCAGCTGCTGCTCTAGTGAAGAAACCCAAGGTTGAACCCAAACCCGAGACTAAGTGCTTCTCTAATAAGGGGAACAGCCACAGGAGCAGAATTACCCTAGATACTTGGTAGATAAGAAGGCTGGCAAGGTCGATAGAAGTATATTGAATATACATTATGTGTACTTTACTAGTACTCCTAGTAGCACCAGGGTATTAGATACCGGTTCGGTTGCTAAGTGTTAGTAACTCGAAATAAAAGCTACGGAATAAACGGAGACTAGCTAAAGGTGAGATGACGATATGTGTTGGAAGTATTTCCAAGGTTGATCAAATATCGTACGCTCCCTCTACCATCAAAATTTGGTGTTTGCGTTGAGCATAGACATGATTGGATTACGTCTATCGCAATACGGTTATTCATTTAAGGAGAATAATGGTTACTCTATTTATTTGAATAATACCTTCAATGGTCTTACGCCTAAAATGAATGGTTTATTGAATCTCGATCGTAGTGATACACATGTTCATGCCAAAAGATATAGGATAGTAATGATAGTACCACCTACTTGTGGCACTGCCACTTAAGTCATATCGGTATAAAGCGCATGAAGAAGCTCCATGTTGATGGATCTTTGGACTCACTCATTTTTGAAAAGTTTGAGACATGCGAACCATGTCTATTGGTGTATATGCATGAAGAAACTCCATGCAAATGGACCATTTGGACTCACTTGATTTTGAATCACTTGAGACATGCAAATCATACCACATGGGCAAGATGACTGAAAGCCTCGTTTTCAGTAAAATGGAACTAGAAAGCAACTTGTTGGAAGTAATACATTTTGATGTGTGCAGTCCAATGAGTGCTGAGGCGTGTAGTGGATATCATTATGTTCTTACTTCACACATGATTTGAGTAGATGTTGAGTATATTTACTTGATGAATCACGAGTCTGAATTATTGATAGGTTCAAGTAATTCCAGGGTGAAGTTGAAAGATCGTCGTGACAAGAGGATAAAAGATCTATGATATGATCATAGAGATGAATATCTGAATTACGAGTTTGGCACGGAATTAAGACATTGTGGAAATTGTTTCACAACTAATACAGCCTGGAACACCATAGTGTGATGGTGTGTCCGAACATCATAACTGCACCCTATTGGATATGATGCATACCATGATGTCTCTTATCGAATTACCACGATAGTTTATGGGTTAGGCATTAGAGACAACCACATTCACTTTAAATAGGGCACCACATAATTCCGATGAGATGACTGTATGAACTATGGTTTAGAGAAACCTAAGCTGTCATTTCTTAAAAGTTTGGGGCTGCGACGCTTATGTGAAAAAGTTTCAGGCTGATAAGCTCGAACCCAAAGCGGATAAATGCAACTTCATAGGACACCCAAAATAGTTGAGTATACCTCCTGTCTCAGATCCGAAAGCAATAAAGGATTGTTTCTAGAATCGGGTCCTTTCTCGAGGAAAAGTTTCTCTCGAAAGAATTGAGTGGGAGGATGGTGGAGACTTGATGAGGTTATTGAACCGTCTCTTCAAATAGTGTGTGGTAGGGCACAGGAAGTTGTTCCTGTGGCACCTACACCAATTGAAGTGGAAGCTTATGATAGTGATCATGAAACTTCAGATCAAGTCACTATCAAACCTCGTGGGATGACAAGGATACGTACTACTTCAGAGTGGTACGTAATCCTGTCTTGAAAGTCATGTTGCCAGACAACAATGAACCTACAAGCTATGGAGAAGCGATGTTGGGCCTGGATTCCAAAATGGCTCGAGGCCATATAATCCGAGAGAGGATCCATATATGAAAACAAAGTGTAGACTTTGGAAGAACTACTTGATGGTCGTAAGGCTGTTAGGTACATATGGATTTTAAAAGGAAGACGGACAATGATGGTAAGTATCACCATTAAGAAAGCTCAACTTGTCGTTAAGATGTTTTCCGACAAGTTCAAGGAGTTGACTACGATGAGACTTTCTCACTCATAGCGATGCTAAGAGTCTGTTGGAATTATATTAGGGATTACTGCATTATTTATGAAATCTTGCAGATAGGATGTAAAAACATTGTTTCCTCGACGATTTTCTTGAGGAAAGGTTGTATGTGATACAACCGGAAGGTTTTGTCAATCCTGAAAGATGCTAATAAGTATGCAAAGCTCCAGCAATCCTTCTAAGGACTGGAGTAAGCATCTCGGAGTTGGAATGTATGCTTTGATGAGATGATCAAAGATTTTGGGTGTATACAAAGTTTATGAGAAACTTGTAATTCCAAAGAAGAGAGTGGGAACACTATAGAATTTCCGATGAGTATGTGTTGTTAACATGTTGTTGATCGGAAATGATGTAGAATTTCTAGAAAGCACGCAGAGTTATTTGAAAAGTGTTTTTCAATGGAAAGCCTGGATTAAGCTACTTAAACATTGAGCATCAAGATCTATAAGGATAGATCAAAACGCTTAATGGTACTTTCAAATGAGCACATACCTTGACATGATCTTGAAGGTGTTCAAGATGGATCAGTCAAAGAAGGAGTTCTTGCCTGAGTTGTAAGGTGTGAACATTGAGTAAGACTCGAAACCTGACCGCGACAGAATAGAGAGAAAGGACGAAGGTCGTCCCCTATGCTTTAGGCGTAGGCTCTACAGTATGCTATGATGTGTACCACACCTGAAGTGTGCCTTGCCATGAGTCAGTCAAGGGGTACAAGAGTGATCCAAGAATGGATCACAGGACAGCGGTCAAAGTTATCCTTAGTAACTAGTGGACTAAGGAATTTTCTCGGTTATGGAGGTGGTAAAAGAGTTCGTCGTAAAGGGTTACGCCGATGCAAACTTTGACACTAATCCAGATTATTCTGAGTAGTGAACTGGATTCGTATAGTAGAACAGTTATTTGGAATAGCTCCAAATAGAACGTGGTAGCTGCATCTAGGAAATGACATAGAGATTTGTAAAGCACACACGGATCTGAAAGGTTCAGACCCATTGACTATAACCTCTCTCACAAGCATAACATGATCAAACCCAGAACTCTTTGGGTGTTAGTCACATGGGGATGTGACCTTGAGTGTTAATCACATATCGATGTGAACTGGATTATTGACTCTAGTGCAAGTGGGAGACTGTTGGAAATATGCCCTAGAGGCAATAATAAATTGGTTATTATTATATTTCCTTGTTCATGATAATCGTTTATTATTCATGCTAGAATTGTATTGATAGGAAACTCAGATACATGTGTGGATACATAGACAACACCATGTCCCTAGTAAGCCTATAGTTGACTAGCTCGTTGATCAATAGATGGTTACGGTTTCCTAACCATGGACATTGGATGTCGTTGATAACGGGATCACATCATTAGGAGAATGATGTGATGGACAAGACCCCATCCTAAGCCTAGCACAAAGATCATGTAGTTCGTATGCTAAAGCTTTTCTAATGTCAAGTATCATTTCCTTAGACCATGAGATTGTGCAACTCCCGGATACCGTAGGAGCGCTTTGGGTGTGCCAAACGTCACAACGTAACTGGGTGGCTATAAAGGTACACTACTGGTATCTCCGAAAGTGTCTGTTGGGTTGGCACGAATCGAGACTGGGATTTGTCACTCCGTGTGACGGAGAGGTATCTCTGGGCCCACTCGGTAGGACATCATCATAATGTGCACAATGTGATCAAGGAGTTGATCACGGGATGATGTGTTACGGAACGAGTAAAGAGACTTGCCGGTAATGAGATTGAACAAGGTATCGGGATACCGACGATCGAACCTCGGGCAAGTATCGTACCGATAGACAAAGGGACTTGTATACGGGATTGATTAAGTCCTTGACATCGTGGTTCATCCGATGAGATCATCGTGGAACATGTGGGAGCCAACATGGGTATCCAGATCCCGCTGTTGGTTATTGACCGGAGAACGTCTCGGTCATGTCTCCATGGTTCCCGAACCCGTAGGGTCTACACACTTAAGGTTCGATGACGCTAGGGTTATAAAGGAAGTTTGTATGTGGTTACCGAATGTTGTTCGGAGTCCCGGATGAGATCCCGGACGTCACGAGGAGTTCCGGAATGGTCCGGAGGTAAAGATTTATATATGGGAAGTCTTATTTTGGTCACCGAAAAAGTTTCGGGGTTTATCGGTAATGTACCGGGACCACCGGGAGGGTCCCGGGGGTCCACCAAGTGGGGCCACAAGCCCCGGAGGGCAGCATGGGCCAAGTGTGGAAGGGGACCAGCCCCAGGTGGGCTGATGCGCCCCCCCCCCACAAGGGCCCAAGGCGCCTAAGGGAAGAAAGGGGGCAAACCCTAAGGGCAGATGGGCCCTAAGGCCCATGCTCCCTGCGCCTCCCTCTTCTCCCCTCTTGGCCGCCCCCCTCAAACCCATCTAGGGCTGCCTCCCCTCTAGGGGTGGGAACCCTAGAGGGGGTGCACCCTCCTCCCTCTCCCCTGTATATAGTTGAGGTATTTGGGGCTGCAGACATATGAGTTCCTCTCCCTGTTGGTGCAGCCCTACCCCTCTCCCTCCTCATCTCTTGCGGTGCTTGGCGAAGCCCTACTGGAGTTCCACGCTCCTCCACCACCACCACGCCGTTGTGCTGCTGCTGGATAGAGTCTTCCTCAACCTCTCCCTCTCTCCTTGCTGGATCAAGGCATGGGAGACGTCACCGGGCTGTACGTGTGTTGAACGCGGAGGTGCCGTCCGTTCGGCACTAGGATCTCCGGTGATTTGGATCACGACGAGTACGACTCCATCAACCCCGTTCTCTTGAATGCTTCCGCATAGCGATCTACAAGGGTATGTAGATGCACTCTCCTTCCCCTCGTTGCTGGTTTCTCCATAGATAGATCTTGGTGACACGTAGGAAAATTTTGAATTTCTGCTACGTTCCCCAACACACATATCCGAAGGCAAGACATTCGTTGCTACGAATGGATCCTTTCTAGAGAAGGAGTTTCTCTTGAAAGAAGTGAGTGGGAGGAAAGTAGAACTTGATAAGGTAATTGTACCTTCTCCCTTATTGAAAAGTAGTTCATCACAAGAAATCTGTTCCTGTGACTACTACACCAATTAGTGAGGAAGACTAATGATGATGATCATGTAACTTCAGATCAAGTTAATACCGAATCTCGTAGGTAAACCAGAGTGAGATCCGCACCAAAGTGGTACGGTAATCCTGTTCTGGAAGTCATGTTACTAGACCATGACGAACATGTGAACTATGAGGAAGCGATGATGAGCCTAGATTCCGCGAAATGGCTTGAGGCCATGAAATCTGAGATGAGATCCATGTATGAGAACAAAGTATGGACTTTGATTGACTTGCCCAATGATCGGCGAGCCATTGAGATTAAATGGATATTCAAGAGGAAGACGGACGCTGATAGTAGTGTTACTATCTACAAAGCTAGAATTATCGCAAAAAGGTTTTCGACAAGTTCAAGGTGTTGACTATGATGAGAGTTTCTCACTCGTATCTATGCTTAAGTCTGTCCGAATCATGTTAGCAATTGCCGAATTTTATGAAATCCAGCAAATGGGTGTCAAAACTGCATTCCTGAATGGATTTCTGGAAGAAGAGTTGTATATGATGCAGCCGAAAGGTTTTGTCGATCCAAAAGGAGCTAACAAAGTGTGCAAGCTCCAGCGATCCATTTATGGACTGGTGCAAGCCTCTCAGAGTTGGAATAAACGCTTTGATAGTATGATCAAACCATATAGTTTTATACAGACTTGCGGTGAAGCCTGTATTTACAAGAAAGTGAGTGGGAGCACTACAACATTTCTGATAAGTATATGTGAATGACATATTGTTGATCGGAAATAATGTAGAATTATTCTGCAAAGCATAAAGGAGTGTTTTTAAAGAAGTTTTTCAAAGAAAGACCTCGGTGAAGCTGCTTACAGATTAAGCATCAAAATCTATAGAGATAGATCAAGACGCTTGATAAGTTTTTTCAATGAGTACATACCTTGACAATATTTTGAAGTAGTTCAAAAATGGAACAGTCAAAGAAAGAGTTCTTGGCTGTGTTACAAGGTATGAAATTGAGTAAGACTCAAAGCCCGACCACGGCAGAAGATAGAAAGAGAATGAAATTCATTCCCTATGCCTCAGCCATAGGTTCTATAAAGTATGCCATGATGTGTACCAGATCTATTGTATACCCTCCACTGTGTTAAGCAAGGGAGTACAATAGTGATCTAAGAGTAGATCACTGGACATTGGTCAAAATTATCCTTAGTGGAATAAGGAAATATTTCTCGATTATGGAGGTGACAAAAGGTTCGTCGTAAAAAGTTACGTCGATGCAAGTTTTGACACCGATCTGGATGGCTCTAAGTCTCGATCTAGATACATATTGAAAGTGGGAGCAATTAGCTAGAGTAGCTCCGTGCAGAGCATTGTAGACATAGAATTCGCAAAATACTTACAGATCTGTATGTGACAGACCCGTTGACTAAAATTATCTCACAAGCAAAACATGATCACACCTTAGTACTCTTTGGGTGTTAATCACATAAATGATGTGAACTAGATTATTGACTCTAGTAAACCCTTTGGGTATAGGTCACATGACGATGTGAACTATGGGTGTTAATCACATGGTGATGTGAACTCTTAGTGTTGAATCACATGGCGATGTGAACTAGATTATTGACTCTAGTGCAAGTGGGAGACTGAAGGAAATATGCCCTAGAGGCAATAATAAAGTTATTATTTATTTCCTTATATCATGATAAATGTTTATTATTCATGCTAGAATTGTATTAACCGTAAACATAATACATGTGTGAATACATAGACAAACAGAGTGTCACTAGTATGCCTCTACTTGACTAGCTCGTTAATCGAAGATGGTTATGTTTCCTAACCATAAACAAAAGAGTTGTTATTAGATTAACGGGATCACATCATTAGGAGAATGATGTGATTGACATGACCCATTCCATTAGCTTAGCACCCGATCATTTAGTATGTTGCTATTGCTTTCTTCATGACTTATACATGTTCCTATGACTATGAGATTATGCAACTCCCATTTGCCGGAGGAACACTTTGTGTGCTACCAAACGTCACAACGTAACTGGGTGATTATAAAGGATCTCTACAGGTGTCTCCAAAGGTACATGTTGGGTTGGCGTATTTCAAGATTAGGATTTGTCACTCCGATTGTCGGAGAGGTATCTCTGGGCCCTCTCGGTAATGCACATCACATAAGCCTTGCAAGCATTGCAACTAATGAGTTAGTTGTGAGATGATGTATTACGGAACGAGTAAAGAGACTTGCCGGTAACGAGATTGCACTAGGTATTAAGATACCGACGATCGAATCTCGGGCAAGTAACATACCGATGACAAAGGGAACAAAGTATGTTGTTATGCGGTCTGACCGATAAAGATCTTCGTAGAATATGTAGGAGCCAATATGGGCATCCAGGTCCCGCTATTGGTTATTGACCGAAGATTTGTCTCAGTCATGTCTACATTGTTCTCGAACCGTAGGGTCCGCACGCTTAATGTTACGATGACAGTTATTATGAGTTTATGCATTTTGATGTACCGAAGTTAGTTCGGAGTCCCGGATGTGATTACAGAGATGACGAGGAGTCTTGAAATGGTTGAGACATAAAGATTGATATATTGGACGACTATATTCGGACACCGGAAGTGTTCCAGGTGATTTCGGATAAAACCGGAGTGCCAGAGGGGTTACCGGAACCCCCCGGGGAAGTAATGGGCCTTATTGGGCCTGAGGGGAGAGAGAGGGCAGCAGCCCAAGAGGTGGCGCCCCCCCCCATGGGGAGTCCGAATTGGACTAGGGAGGGGGGGCACGGCCCCTCTTTCGCTCTCCCTCTCCCTCTCTTTCCTTCCCCCTCTTTTCCTAATTGGACTAGGAAAGGGGAGTCCTACTCCCAATAGGAGAAGGACTCCCCCTCTCCTTGGCGCACCAAGGGCCGGCCGGCCTCCCCCTTGCTCCTTTATATACGGGGGCAGGGGGGCACCCTAGAACACACAATTGATCCTCGTGATCATTCCTTAGCCGTGTGCGGTGCCCCCCTCCACCATATTCCACCTCGGTCATATCGTTGCAGTGCTTAGGCGAAGCCCTGCATCGGTAGAACACCATCATCGTCACCACACCATCATGCTGACGGAACTCATCCCCGAAGCTTTGCTGGATCGGAGCCCGGGGAGCGTCATCGAGTTGTACGTGTGCTAAGAACTCGGAGGTGCCAGAGTAATGGTGCTTGGATCGGTCGGATCGGGAAGACGTACGACTACTTCATCTATGTTGCGTCAATGCTTCCGCAGTCGGTCTACGAGGGTACGTAGACAACACTCTCCCCTCTCGTTGCTATGCATCACCATGATCTTGCGTGTGCGTAGGAAATTTTTTGAAATTACTACGAAACCCAACAAATCAAACGGTGATAGTCAAGGTAAATGGTTATAAGGATAATAAGAAGTCATCAAGACATGTGGGAAGGAGAACGAAATCGGTCAAATTTATAAAAATCTTTAAATTTATAGGTATAAAGTTATAAACACATCAAAGAATTTGGCAGATCCCCTCACAAAGGGTTTATCATGGAATATTTTATGCATAGAGGGAGATGGGATAGAGACCCACCACATAATTTGTCCATGGCGGTAACCCATTCTATGTGACCGGAGATATAGTGAATTAGAATTGATGAGACAAGCAATTGGGTAAATGAGAGGAGAGTACTTACTTTTATCCACTCCGTTATGATGCAAATCTCTCCTAACCTGTATATATTGTTGATATTTACCTTAACGTGTTCTCTCCTAAGCTTTTCAACGGCCTAGTATCGGTCAAGGCTTTCCGTGAAACATGTTTAAATACAACTTGTTGTTCAAGGGTAGTCCACTGTTCAGGTTATGAATGAGCGTATAGCATTGAGTTCTAGGTGGAATTTGAACTTAACAGTCCTCATCGAAATACCGATATATAAACATGTTGTGAAACCACAGGCAAACTTTATGTGCCTATGGGATCTGGTGAGATTATTGAATTATTGGTCCCAAACTATTTAATAATTCAAAATTTTATCAAACAATTTCTAGGAAATCCCAAAGGGCATGTAGTCCATTCGTGACAAAGGGGTGTAGAAAGTTTAGTTTCACCATGCTAGTGGAGGATGTGGTAGACCAACTGATACGTTCATTTTGCATCATGCTTTTATATCAATATTTATTGCATATGGGCTGTTATTTCACATTATGTCACAATACTTATGGCTATTCTCTCTTATTTTACAAGGTTTACATAAGTAGGGAGAATGCCGACAGCTAGAATTCTGGGCTGGAAAAGGAGCAAATATTAGAGACCTATTCTGCACAACTCCAAAAGTCCTGAAACTCCATAGAACACCTTAGAATAAATAATGAAAAATCCTCACCAAAGATGAAGACCAGGGGGGCCACACCCTTCTCACGAGGGTGGGGGCGCCCCCCCTAGGGCGCGCCCCCTGCCTCGTGGGCCCCCTGGTGGCTCTCTGATGACCATCTTATCCTATATGAAGTCTTTTGTCGAGAAAAAAAATAAGAAGCAGCCTTTCGGGACAAAACTCCGCCGCCACGAGGCGGAACCTTGGCGGATCTAATCTAGAGCTCCGGCAGAGCTGTTCTGCCGGGGAAACTTCCCTCCTGGAGGGGGAAATCATCACCATTGTCATCACCAACGCTCCTCTCATCGGGAGAGGGCAATCTCCATCAACATCTTCATCAGCACCATCTCATCTCAAAACCCTAGTTCATCTCTTGTATCTGATTCTTGTCTTCAAGTCCGGGATTGGTGCTAGTAGGTTGCTAGTAGTGTTAATTACTCCTTGTAGTTGATGCTAGTTGGTTTAATTGGTGGAAGATCATATGTTCAGATCCTTTATGCATATTAATACCCCTCTGATTATGAACATGTTCATGCTTTGTGAGTAGTTATGTTTGTTCCTGAGGACAAGGGAGAAGTCTTGCTATTAGTAGTCATGTGAATTTGGTATTCGTTCGATATTTTGATGAGATGTATGTTGTCTAGCCTCTAGTGGTGTTATGTGAACGTCGACTACATAACACTTCACCATTATTTAGGCCTAGAGGAAGGCATTGGGAAGTAATAAGTAGATGATGGGTTTGCTAGAGTGACAGAAGCTTAAACCCTAGTTATGCGTTGCTTCGTAAGGGGCTGATTTGGATCCATATGTTTCATGCTATGGTTAGGTTTACCTTAATACTTTTGTTGTAGTTGCGGATGCTTGCAATAGAGGTTAATCATAAGTGGTATGCTTGTTAAAGTAAGAACAGCACCCAAGCACCGGTCCACCCACATATCAAATTATCAAAGTACCAAACGCGAATCATATGAACGTGATGAAAACTAGCTTGACGATATTCCCATGTGTCCTCGGGAGCGCTTTTCCTTATATAAGAGTTTGTCCAGGCTTGTCCTTTGCTACAAAAAGGATTGGGCCACCTTGCTGCACTTTATTTACTTTTGTTACTTGTTGCTCATTACAAATTATCTCATCACAAAACTATCTGTTACCACTTGTTTCAGTACTTGCAGAGAATACCTTGCTAAAAACCGTTTATCATTTCCTTCTTCTCCTTGTTGGGTTCGACACTATTACTTATCGAAAGGACTACGATAGATCCCCTATACTTGTGGGTCATCACCAACTTACAAGGGAAGTTGTTCCACGTAACAATAAGAGCTTGAGAAGAGGACACACACGCACGCTCCTCCTTCTCCGTCTACCTGCAACAGACCATGTCACGCCTTGCACGTGCGTCATGTTTCGTGATCAAGCCAAGTCGTGCTAGGACCTATGCCACGTGTGTGTGCTACTTTGTTTTTGTCACGCAAGAAAAAAATTGAAAAGTTTTTTCTTCTAGTGGGAGATGAATCCGAACAGTCGCGGCGTATTGTTTCTCTTCCTCTCTCTAGTGGGCATCCGTTTATCTTCCACTACCGAGGGGTCAGTTGCAACTCGCCTCGTCTATAAGAGGTCACTCCTCTTTCTAGACGAGACACACTTACATTCATTCATTTCAGAGCATCACGCTGCCTACCTCTTTTCCATCTCGCTTCTCGGCATGCACCAAGGAGTGAGATAGCAGGACTTCGAAATCCCGCCTTTTGCAATAGGTATGGGAGAGGTGCGATTAGGTTTTTGAGCAGCGCTTCCGCACGACTGTTGGATCTTTTTCAACGTGGCTACAGATGATGAGTTCCCTGACGACTTCTTTCCCGACATCGACCACCTTCTTCAAAACATGACACTCGATGATTGTGTTGTTGCGATTGCAAACGCTTCTTCTTCTTCAGTTGTGCTGTATGTTTGTTATCCTCTTCGTTAGGGTTTGCATTTGGTCTAATAGCAGTAGAAATCGATATGGATATGCTGCTTATCCTTTTTATTCTCTATTGCATGCCTAGATTTCAATCATACGTTTCCTGCTCGATTGCCATGTCTATCATATTTTATCTAGTGTTTTTTTGAATTAAACTTGATGGAAAATTGCTCAATCATTCAATAGTTTTCCCTACTGCTACCCATCAACTGTTGTGTAACGCAGTAATTTAAAAAAAAATTCCTACGCGCACGCAAGATCATGGTGATGCATAGCAACGAGAGGAGAGAGTATCGTTTACGTACCCTCGTAGACCGTAAGCGGAAGCGTTATGACAATGTGGTTGATGTAGTCGTACGTCTTCACGGTCGACCGATCTAGCACTGAAGGCATGAGACCTCCACGAGCTACACACGTTCGGCTCGGTGACGTCCCGCGAACTCACGATCCAGTAGAGCTTCAAGGGAGAGTTTCGTCAGCACAACAGCGTGATGATGGTGATGATGTTGCTACCGGAAAGGGCTTCGCCTAAGCACCGCTACGATATAACCAAGGTGGATTATGGTGGAGGGGGGCACCGCACATGGCTAAAAGATCAATGATCAACTTGTGTGTCTATGGGGTGCCCCCCTCCCCTGTATATAAAGGAGTGAAGGAGGGGGAGGGCCGGCCCTCTCTATGGCGCGCCCTACGGAAGTAGGATTCCCCCCCTTCCAAGTAGGAGTAGGAGAGGAAGGAAGGAATAGAGAGGGAGGAAGGAAAGGGGGGCCGCCCCCTCCCAATTCGGATTGTGCTTGGGGGCGCGCCTCCCTCTTTTCCCTTCCCTCTCCTCTGTTCGACTAAGGCCCAATAAGGCCCATATACTCCCCGGGGGGTTCCGGTAACCTCCTGGTACTCCGGAAAAAAGGCATAGCCTAGTGGTAGGAAGGGGTTGATGCCTTCCCACCCACCCAAGTTCAAGGAATGGTACTTGCAATTTGGGTTTGTTGCACCAATTATACTGTAGGGGGTTCCCTTACAGTCTTTCTGTCAAAAAAATGCCCGAACCACTCGGAACCATTCTGATGTCCAAATATAGGCTTCCAATATATCGATCCTTACGTCTCGACCATTCCAAGACTCCTCGTCATGTCCGTGATCAAATCCGGGACTCTGAACTACCTCCGGTACATCAAAACACATAAACTCATAATACCGATCGTCACCGAACGTTAAGCATGCGGACCCTACGGGTTCGAGAACTATGTAGACACGACTGAGACATGTCTCCGGTCAATAAACAATAGCGGAACCTGGATGCTCATGTTGGCTCCTACATACTCTACGAAGATCTTTATCGGTCAAACCGCATAACGGTATACGTTGTTCCCTTTGTCATCGGTATGTTACTTGCCCGAGATTCGGTCGTCGGTATCTCAATACCTAGTTCAATCTCATTACCGGCAAGTTTCTTTACTCGTTCCGTAATGCTACATCCCATAACTAACTCATTAGCTACATTGCTTGCGAGGCTTATTGTGATGTACATTACCGAGAGGGCCCAGAGATACTTCTCCAACAATCGGAGTGACAAATCCTAATCTTGATCCATGCCAGCTCAACAAACACCATCGGAGACACCTATAGAGCACCTTTATAATCACCCAGTTACGTTGTGACGTTTGGTAGCACACAAAGTGTTCCTCCGATATTCGGGAGTTGCATGATCTCATAGTCATAGGAACATGTATGGTTGTGGAGAAAGCAATAGCAACAAACTAAACGATCATCGTGCTAAGCTAACGGATGGGTCAAGTCAATCACATCATTCTCTAATGATGTGATCCCGTTAATCAAATGACAACTCATGTCTATGGCTAGGAAACTTAACCATCTTTGATTCAACGAGCTAGTCAAGTAGAGGCATTCTAGTGACACTCTTTGTCTATGTATTCACACATGTACTAAGTTTTCGGTTAATACAATTCTAGCATGAATAATAAACATTTATCATGATATAAGGAAATAAATAATAACTTTACTATTGCCTCTAGGGCATATTTCCTTCAGTCTCCCACTTGCACTAGAGTCAATAATCTAGTTCACATCTTTATGTGATTAGTTCACATCTCCATGTGACTAATACCCAAAGGTTTACTAGAGTCAATAATCTAGTTCACATCGCTGTGTGATTAACACCCAAAGAGTGATCATGTTTTGCTTGTGAGAGAAGTTTAGTCTACGGGTCTGCAACATTCAGATCCGTATGTATTTCACAAATTTCTGTGTCTACAATGCTCTGCACTGAGCTACTATAGATAATTGCTCCCACTTTCAATATATATCCAGATCGAGACTTAGAGTCATCTAGATCGATGTAAAAAGCTTGCATCGACGTAACTCTTTACGATGAACTCTTTTATCACCTCCATAACCGAGAAATATTTCCTTAGTCCTCTAAGGATAATTTTTGACCGATGTCCAGTGATCTACTCCTAGATCACTATTGTACTCCCTTGCCAGAATCATGCTAAGGTATACAATAGGACTGGTAAACAGCATAGCATACTTTATAGAACCTATGACTAAGGCATAGGGAATGACTTTTCATTCTCTTTCTATTTTATGCTGTGGTCGGGTTTTGAGTCTTTACTCAACTTCACACCTTGCAACACAGGCAAGAACTCCTTCTTTGACTGTTCCATTTTGAACTACTTTAAAATCTTGTCAAGGTATGTACTCATTGAAAATATATCAAGCGTCTTGATCTATCTCTATAGATCTTGATGCTCAATATGTAAGTAGCTTCACCTAGGTCTTTCTTTGAAAAACTCCTTTTAAACACTCCTTTATGCTTTCCATAAAATTCTACATTATTTCCGATCAACAATATGTCATTCACATATACTTATCAGAAATGTTGTAGTACTCCCACTCACTTTCTTGTAAATACAGGCTTCTCCAAAATCCTGTATAAAACCATATGCTTTGATCACACTATCAAAGTGTATATTCCAACTCCGAGAGGCTTGCACCAGTCCATAAATGGATCGCTGGAGCTTGCACACTTTGTTAGTACCTTTTGGATCGACAAAACCTTCTGGTTGCATCATATGCAACTCTTCTTTAAGATATCCATTAAGTAATGCAGTGTTGATATCCATTTGCCAAATTTCATAATCATAAAATGCGGCAATTGCTAACATGATTCGGACAGACTTTTAACCATCGATACGAGTGAGAAAATCTCATCATAGTCAACACCTTGAACTTGTCGAAAACATTTTGCAACATTTCGAGATTTATAGATAGTAACACTACTATCAGCGTCCGTCTTCCTCTTGAAGATCCATTTATTCTTAATGACTCACCGATCATCGAGAAAGTCAATCAAAGTCCATACTTTGTTCTCATACATGGATCCCATCTCAGATTTCATGGCCTCAAGCCATTTCGCAGAATCTGGGCTCATCATCGCTTCCTCATAGTTCGTAGGTTCGTCATGGTCAAGTAACATGACCTCCAGAACAGGATTACCTTACCACTCTAGTGCGGAACGTATTCTGGTTGACCTACGAGGTTCGGTAGTAACTTGATCTGAAGTTTCATGATCATAATCATTAACTTCCTCACTAATTGGTGTTGGAATCACTAGAACTGATTTCTGTGATGAACTACTTTCCAATTCGGGAGAAGGTACAATTACCTCATCAAGTTTTACATTCCTCCCAATCACTTCTTTCGAGAGAAACTTCTTCTCTAGAAAGGATCCATTCTTAGCAACGAATATCTTGCCTTCGGATCTACGATAGAAGGTGTACCCAATATTTTCCCTTGGGTATCCTATGAAGATGCATTTCTCCAATTTGGGTTTGAGCTTATCAGGTTGAAACTTTTTTCACATAAGCATCATAACCCCAAACTTTAAGAAACAACAGCCCAACCATAGTTCATATGGTGCCGTCTCAACGGATTATACAGTGCCCTATTTAACGTGAATGTAGCTGTCTCTAATGCATAACCCCAAAACGATAGTGGTAAATCGGTAAGAGACATCATAGATTGCACTATATCCAATAAAGTACGGTTATGACATTCAGACACACCATTATGTTGTGGTGTTCCAGGTGGCATGAATTTGTGAAACTATTCCACATTGTTTTAGTTGAAGACCAAACTTGTAACTCAAATATTCGTCTCCGCGATCAGATCGTAGAAACTTTATTTTCTTGTTACGATGATTTTCCACTTCACTCTGAAATTCTTTGAACTTTTCAAATGTTTCAGACTTATGTTTCATCAAGTAGATATACATATCTACTCAAATCATCTGTGAAGGTTAGAAAATAACGATACCCATTGCGAGCCTCAACACTCATCGGATTGCATACATCAGTATGTATTATTTCCAATAAGTCAGTTGCTTGCTCCATTGTTCCGGAGAACGGAGTTTTAGTCATCTTGCCCATGAGGCATGGTTCACAAGCATCAAATGATTCATAATCAAGTGATTCCAAAAGCCCATCAGCGTGGAGTTTCTTTATGCGCTTTACACCAATATGACCTAAACGGCAGTGCCACATATAAGTTGCACTATCATTATTAACTTTGCATCTTTTGGCTTCAATATTATGAATATGTGTATTACTACGATCGAGATTCAACAAACCATTCACCTTGGGTGTATGACCATTGAAGGTTTTATTTATGTAAACAAAACAACAATTATTCTCTGACTTTAAATGAATAATCTTATTGCAATAAACATGATCAAATCATATTCATGCTTAACGCAAACACCAAATAACATTTATTTAGGTTCAACACTAATCCCAAAAGTATAGGGAGTGTGCGATGATGATCATATCAATCTTGGAACCACTTCCAACACATGTCGCCACTTCACTCTTAACTAGTCTCTGTTGATTCTGCAACTCCCGTTTCGAGTTACTAATCTTAGCAACTGAACTAGTATCAAATACTGAGGGTTGTTATAAACACTAGTAAAGTACACATCAATAACATGTATATCGAATATACCTTTGTTCACTTTGCCATCCTTCTTATCCGCCAAATACTTGGGGCAGTTCTGCTTCCAGTGACCAGTCCCTTTGCAGTAGAAGCACTTAGTCTCAGGCTTAGGTCTAGACTTGGGCTTCTTCACTTGAGCAGCAACTTGCTTGCCATTCTTCTTTAAGTTCCCCTTCTTCTCTTTGTCCTTTTCTTGAAACTAGTGGTCTTGTCAACCATCAACACTTAATGCTTTTCTTGATTTCTACCTTCGTCGATTTCAGCATCACGAAGAGCTTGGGAATCGTTTCCGTTATCCCTTGCATATTATAGTTCATCACGAAGTTCTAGTAACTTGGTGATAGTGACTAGAGAACTCGGTCAATCACTATATTATCTACTCCCTTTGTTCGGAATTACTTGTTGCAGAAATGGATGTATCTAGACGTATTTTAGTTCTAGATACATCCATTTCCGAGACAAGTAATTCCGAACGGAGGGAGTAGAAGATTAACTCCCACTTGATTCAAGTGATTGTAGTACTCAGACATTCTGAGCACATGCTCACTAGCTGAGCTGTTCTCCTCCATCTTGTAGGCAAAGTGCTTGTCAAAGGTCTTATACCTTTCGACATGGGCATGAGTCTAAAATACTAATTTTAACTCTTGGAACATCTTATATGCTCCGTGGCGTTCAAAACATTTTTGAAGTACCGGTTCTAAGCCGTAAAGCATGCTGCACTAAACTATCAAGTAGTCATCCTACCGAGCTTGTCAAAATGTTCATAACGTCTGCATCTGCTCCTGCAATAGTTCTGTCACCTAGTGGTGCATCAAGGACATAATTTTCTGTGCAGCAATTAGGATAAACCTCAGATCACAGACGTAGTCCGTATCATTGCTACTATCATCTTTCAACATAGTATTTCTCTAGGAACATATCAGAAAATAAATGGGGAGCTACATCGCGAGCTATTGATCTACAACATAGTTATGCAAATACTATCAGGACTAAGTTCATGATAAATTAAAGTTCAATTAATCATATTACTTAAGAACTCCCACTTAGATAGACATCCCTCTAATCATCTAAGTGATCACGTGATCCATATCAACTAAACCATGTCCGATCATCACATGAGATGGAGTAGTTTTTAATGGTGAACATCACCATGTTGATCATATCTACTATATGATTCACACTCGACCTTTCAGTCTCCAGTGTTCCGAGGCCATATCTGCATATGCTAGGCTCGTCAAGTTTAACCGGAGTATTTTGCGTGTGCAAAACTGGCTTGCACCCGTTGTATGTGAACGTAGAGCTTATCACACCCGATCATCACGTGGTGTCTCGGCACGACGAACTGTCGCAATGGTGCATACTCAGGGAGAACACTTATACCTTGAAATTTAGTGAGAGATCATCTTATAATGCTAGCGCCGAACTAAGCGAAATAAGATGCATAAAGGATAAACATCACATGCAATCAATATAAGTGATATGATATGGCCATCATCATCTTGTGCCTTTGATCTCTATCTCCAAAGCACCGTCATGATCACCATCATCACCGGCTTGATACCTTGATCTCCATCGAAGCATCATTGTCGTCTCGCCAACTATGGCATCTACGACTATCGCTACCGCTTAGTGATAAAGTAAAGCAATTACATGGCGATTGCATTTCATACAATAAAGCGACAACCATATGGCTCCTGCCAGTTGCCGATAACTGTGTTACAAAACATGATCATCTCATACAATAAAATTTAGCATCATTTCTTGACCATATCACATCACAACATGCCCTGCAAAACAAGTTAGACATCCTCTACTTTGTTGTTGCAAGTTCTACGTGGCTGCTACGGGCTGAGCAAGAACCGTTCTTACCTACGCATCAAAAACCACAACGCAGTATAGTGATTGCTTTTTGATATTTAGAAAGAACCCTGTTCATTGAATCCGATTCAACTAAAGCTGGAGAAACAGACACCCGCTAGCCACTTGTGTGCGAAGCACGTCGGTAGAACCAGTCTCGCGTAAGTGTACGCGTAACGTCGGTCTGGGCCGCTTCATCCAATAATGCCGCTGAATCAAGAATCAACTAGTGACGGCAAGCAATATGTATATACCCACGCCCATAACTCCTTTGTGTTCTACTCGTGCATATAACATCTACACATAAACCTGGCTCGGATGCCACTGTTGGGTAACACAGTAATTTCAAAAAAAAATCCCACTCACACGCAAGATCATGGTGATGCATAGCAACGAGGGAGAGTATCGTCTATGTACCCTCATAGACCATAAGCGGAAGCGTTATGACAACACGGTTGATGTAGTCGTACGTCTTCACTATCGACCGATCTAGCACCGAAGGTACGACACCTCCACGATCTGCACACGTTCGGCTCGGTGACGTCCGGCGAACTCATGATCCAATAGATCTTCGAGGGAGAGTTTCGTCAGCACGACGGCGTGATGACGGTGATGATGTTGCTACCGGAACAGGGCTTCGCCTAAGCACCGCTATGATATAACCGAGGTGGATTATGGTGGAGGGGGGCACCGCACACGGCTAAAAGATCAATGATTAACTTGTGTGTCTATGAGGTGCACCCTCCCTCATATATAAAGGAGTGGAGGAAGGGGAGGGTCGGCCCTCTCTATGGCGCGCCCTAGGGGGAGTCCTACTCCCTCCGGGAGTAGGATTCCCCCCTTCCAAGTAGGAGTAGGAGAGGAAGGAAGGAGGAGAGAGGGAGGAAGGAAAGGGGGCCCGGCCCCCCTCCCAATTCGGATTGTGCTTGGGGGCGCGCCTCCCTCTTTTCCCTTCCCTCTCCTCTATTCCACTAAGGCCCAATAAGGCCCATATACTCCCCGGGGGGCTCCGGTAACCTCCCGGTACTCCGGAAAAATGCCCGAACCACTCGGAACCATTCCGATGTCCAAATATAGGCTTCCAATATATCGATCCTTACGTCTCGACCATTCCAAGACTCCTCGTCATGTCCGTGATCAAATCCGGGACTCTGAACTACCTTCAGTACATCAAAACACATAAACTCATAATACCGATCGTCACCGAACGTTAAGCATGCGGACCCTACGGGTTCGAGAACTATGTAGACATGACTGAGACATGTCTCCGGTCAATAAACAATAGCGGAACCTGGATTCTCATATTGGCTCCTACATACTCTACGAAGATCTTTATCGGTCAAACCGCATAACGGTATACGTTGTTCCCTTTGTCATCGGTATGTTACTTGCCCGAGATTCGGTCGTCGGTATCTCAATACCTAGTTCAATCTCGTTACCGGCAAGTTTCTTTACTCGTTCTAATGCTACATCCCATAACTAACTCATTAGCTACATTGCTTGCAAGGCTTATTGTGATGTACATTACCGAGAGGGCCCAGAGATACCTCTCCGACAATCGAAGTGATAAATCTTGATCTTGATCCATGCCAACTCAACAAACACCATCGGAGACACCTGTAGAGCATCTTTATAATCACCCAGTTACGTTGTGACGTTTGGTAGCACACAAAGTGTTCCTCCGGTATTCGGGAGTTGCATGATCTCATAGTCATAGGAACATGTATAGTTATGGAGAAAGCAATAGCAACAAACTAAACGATTATCGTGCTAAGCTAACAGATGGGTGAAGTCAATCACATCATTCTCTAATGATGTGATCCCGTTAATCAAATGACAACTCATGTCTATGGCTAGGAAACTTAACCATCTTTGATTCAACGAGCTAGTCAAGTAGAGGCATACTAGTGACACTCTATTTGTCTATGTATTCACACATGTAGTAAGTTTTCGGTTAATACAATTCTAGCATGAATAATAAACATTTATCATGATATAAGGAAATAAATAATAACTTTATTATTGCCTCTAGGGCATATTTCCTTCGTCAACATCGCCGGTTTGCCTTGTCTTGTGTGGCTTTAGGGACATGGAACTGCAGTGGATCCTAGCCCTTGTCGGCGGGAGGGCATCATTTTTAGGTGTTTTTTAGTTTCATTAGGGTTTGTGTTCTGCTTAGGAAGGCGAGGCGACGGTGGCTACCTGAAGGTAGAATAAGATTATTTCAACATAACCTCCACTCTAACGGTGTTTATAGCGTTGTCGAAGGGCGTGTGGAGATGTCTCTCCAGTGGATCTCTTGCGATTCTGCCCGCGTTTGTCTTTGTTGGATCTGCTTGGATCCGGTCTTTGTTTGTTTGCGTTCGCGTGCTACAGGTTAGATCCTTTCCGTCTATGCTTCTCTTCGTGGTTGCTATTCTCGTGCGCTGATCTTTGGGGGCTTAGAGCCCGTTCAGATCTTCCCCAGAAGCAGGATTCTCGGAGCTGTCCTGTTCAGGTGGCTTCTTGGGAAGCTGGATTGCGGAGAAGATCCGAATGGGGCCTTAACATGATGACTTCCCGGCTGTCTGGTATAACAAGGTTTGCCCGACTTCGATGATGGTGGCGCATCGTCGGCTCGCTCCAGTATTTGTAGTCGTCACTACGCAGTTTGCGGACCTAGATGTATTTTTTTCTTATGCATTCTTTGTATTACAAATGGACCTGGATGTAACTTCAAGACAATTGTTCTTTGTATTACTCCCTCTGTCACAGAATATAAGAACGTTTTTGACACTATGCTAGTGTTAAAAACGTTCTTATATTTTGAAACGGAGGGAGTATTTTTTTAAAGGAGTACATCGTTGTATTCCCTGAAGAAACTTCAAAATCCAGAAAAAGAAAAGAAAACCATGAGAGTTCCCCCAAGTGACGGCGACCGCTACGCCGCCGGCGGTGGCGATGGCGACTCCGCCCGCCGTCTTCGTAGCTCGTCGGGCCACTCGATGTGTCTCCAGCTTTCTACAGGGGCAGCCGGCTCCCTTCCACGCCGACAGCCTTGCTCCAACATCGACCGCATCGGCATCGATGGATCCTCCCCCGTGTCCGGCGGCTCGGCGGCGCAACGGCGGGTGAGTGACCGACCAACCCCCACCAGCCATTGCTAGGCAGGGGTTTGATTCTTTGACTTTTGTTCTGAAATCACTGACGCGGAAAGGGATCAACCATTGTTAGGTCTCAGGTCAGATCCCTTTCTTGCCACCCCGGACCAAGAAAGGCGCGGGGGAGACATGGTCAATCCATGGCTTTGCCGGCGACTCAAGCAGGGCACCGTCTTTCTTTCCGGTGCCCCCGCCAGTGAGCCCAAACCTAAGCATCAGCCTGGCTTGTTTTGCCGGCAAAGCATCCAGACACCCACCAGCAAGACAGAGCACCACATTTCGGCCTAATTGCTATCGTC
This sequence comes from Triticum dicoccoides, assembly GCF_002162155.2. Taxonomy (NCBI): domain Eukaryota; kingdom Viridiplantae; phylum Streptophyta; class Magnoliopsida; order Poales; family Poaceae; genus Triticum; species Triticum dicoccoides. The sequence goes on from NC_041392.1 coordinate 18,807,184, forward strand.
CCCTTCAACATGTCCTAGCAAGTCTGGAAGCCAAACACACACACACACACACACACACACACTCTGTTGGATCACCCATTAATTTCTTCGCCGGTCTGAGGACAAGCAAGGAGAAACCAACCATGGCCATGGTGCTGGACGCCTTCGCGTCCTACATCGCCGACACGATCAAGCAGATGGCGGCGGACGAGGTGGGGATGCTGCTCGGTGTCACCGGGGAGATCGACAGCCTGCAGGACAAGCTGGAGAGCCTGAGGGACTACCTCGCCGATGCTGAGAGGAAGCGCATCACTGACCGGAGGGTGCAGCACTGGTAGAAAAAGGGCCTATAGTCCCGGTTCGTAAGGGCCTTTAGTCCCGGTTCGGGAACCGGGACTAAAGTGTCGGTACTAATACCTTCCCCCTTTAGTCCCGGTTCAATCCAGAACCGGGACTAAAGGCCCTCCACGTGGGCAGTGCGCAGAGCCCAGTCAGGAGACCCTTTGGTCCCGGTTGGTGGCACCAACCGAGACCAATAGGCATCCACGCGTCAGCATTTCTCTGGCTGGGGTTTTTGTTTTTTTTTGAAGGGGGGGGGGGTTGGGGGTTTTGGGGGGTTAATTTAGGTGTTTCATATATTGTGTTAGCTAGCTATAATTAATAGAGAGAAGTGTCCTCTCTTATGTCCGTGCTTGGTCGACGCTACGTACTATACATACGTATAGAGAGGACTGGACACGCTGGCTAGCTAGTAAGCAAACGAAGGAAACAGAAGATCGTCATGAACATATATGCATACAGAGAGAAGTGATATCGACCACCTCTCCTTCTCTGAGAGATTGGTCGAACAACAAGTTCTCGTATATCTATCTGACACTACCGGCTACATATATACAATAATTATCTCTTACAAATATAATCATACGGACTCAGGGTCCACATAGAATTCTCCGTCTTCAGGGATCACGTGGTCAAGAAAGAATGCCGCCAATTCCTCTTGAATTGCTCGCATGCGAGCTGGTGCTAGGAGTTCATCCCGCTTCCGAAACATCTAATTTGAAGAAGGGGGTCAATACATATATATATGAATGAATGAAACTCAACACAAATGATGGTAATAAAATAAAATTGTGAATGTTGTTATTTACGTACTTCATATTGTTCGTTAGAGTACCCGCCCCGCTCACAGGTCGTGTGGCGGATGGACTCGCAGATGTAGTATCCACAGAAATCATTCCCTTGTTCCTGCCACAACCACTTTACAAGAAATAGAGGTCAATCAAACTGATAAGCAAGAATGCTAAATGGTATTGATGAAACTAGCGCTTGAATCACTAGGAGATGCGCGGAACATGCTACTATAGTACTTACTTTCAGGTGTCTAAATTCCAGCTCCTTCGGCAGTCCCGGAACTGTTTTGGTGAATTTTCTCCAAACCCTGCCGGACAAAGAAAACAATTACTTGATATCAGGAAATGAACAAAGTTGCTGATATGGTGGATAATGATCGATTTAACTTACTTCTGGAGTATTTGAGTCATGTCTGCATAGTCCTGGGGATCTTTTCGTTTTGAGTCTAAGACGGTTACTAGTCCCTGCTCAAGCTTAATCTCTAGGAGAATATAGTGGAAACTGCACACACATGCATAACTCATGAATTACATTACTATAACCTTGACTAATATATAAGGGAAACCGAATACGCACAACACAGTAACACTCACCTGAAGTTGTAAGGAAAGAGTATTATATCTTTGTTTTGATTTATTACGAACGATCGTAGCAAGTTAGCCTCGGTAGCTGCGGCATGAAGTTTAACCCCAGTTGCATCTATGAGATATGTGTTAATGAACCCAATATCACCGACTTGTCTTTTCTTCAATTCGGCGATCTTCAATCTGCATAATATAGTGAGGATGATTATAAATACATGCAATGAAAGAGCTAAGCTATATAGAGAAACTTAATGACAGAAGTAGTACTACTTACAGACAGTAGCAGGCGACCGTTGTTTTATCGAGGGCCAATTGATTGAAAAACTGATAGAACTCCTCAAATGGAACAGGCAACAGATCAATTCCAACGAGGTCATGCTCCTTTTTAACTTTCACATACAAAGTACTCCTCCCCCCAGAGTCTCTGCAGATTTTCAAGTACCAATCATGCAATCTTCGCATCATTGTTGATAGAGATCTTTCATCTTTGATGAGAGGCTTCCCGTACTCGTATCTTTGTATCTACACGTCCATGGGTTCATAATGTACTTCGTCGGGCAGGTAATCTGCAAGATTGCTATAACCGGGCACCATCCTCGGATCATTAGCGACGTTGTGGCTAGGCACCTTGAGCGGGGGGCACGATTGCTTCGCTTGTTCGCCGAGCTGGGCAATTTGTTTCCCAGCTCGTCGTTCTTTCAGCCTTTGATCACTGACAGTACTTCCCGACCGCTCCGCTTCGGCAAATTCCTTTCCAATAATGCGGTCATAGTTTCCTTTCGGCGGATCAGACTTCGGTGGTTTTGTCAGGGCAGCCAGAGTGCACTTCACTTTCACCCGATCTACCTTCTCCCCCGGAGGTGGATGTTTCTTTGCTTTCACCCCTTCAAAGAAGTTCCTCACTTCTTCTCGCGTGATCTCGGCGTTCTCCTCCAGGGTCCTCTCATATGGTAACTTCTCTGGAGTCTTCAGAGAAGGACCAAATCTGTATGTCCTCCCGCCTCTGGTTGTACTGCTAGACGCCGACCGAGCAGACATAGCGGTTGTCTTCTTTACTTGCTTAAGAGGCGGAGGAGAAGAACTACGACGCGCCGGAGCAGCTGGAGCGGCGGCAGGTCTCTTCCGCCCTTGCTGACGAGGCGGAGAAGGAGGAGGCTGGCTGCTCGGGCGCGTCGGCGCAGGCGGAGAAGGAGGCGGAGTGCCGCCACGCGCCGGAGAAGGAGCCGGCCGAGGGCCCTGATCGTCACTCGCCGGAGGAGGAGGCGGTGGAGGCGGAGTGCCCTGACTCGCCGGAGGGGGAGGAGGAGGCGGTGGCGTCCAGTTCGGAAGGTTGATGAGCTCCTTTCACCATAGGCATGGAGTATTCAGAGCAGACCCCAGCCGAGTCTCCCCTTCACCGGTAGGGTGGTCAAGCTAGAGGTCCTCAAATCCCTCCGTTATCTCATCCACCATCACCCTAGCATATCCTTCTGGAATCGGCCGGTAGTGAAAAGTTACGCCGGGTTCAGTAGGATAAACAGAGCCAACAGCCGCCTTGACCTTCAAATTCATCCATTACGTCATAAGGTGGCAATTTTGAGACTCCGTTATAGCATCCACGGGATAGCTGGCAGGAGCCGTCAAGGCATGCTCCGGCTGAAGCAGCTCGGTGGAAGCCACGCTGCTTCTGCGCTGAGATGGCGGGGTAGCTTCGGGGGAGGCTTCGGCAGTACGTTTGCTGCAATTTGCTTCTCGTTCCTCTATCGCGTCTACCCTTGCTTGCAGCGCCTGCATTTGGGTCTGCTGCACTTTTTTCCTCCTCTCATGGGATTTGTAACCGCCTGCGTCCGGAAACCCAACCTTCCACGGAATGGAGCCTGGCGTGCCTCGTGTCCGTCCAGGGTGCTCAGGATTCCCGAGGGCCATTGTGAGCTCGTTGTTCTCTCTGTCTAGAAAGAACGTCCCTTCCTGCGCTGCTTCGATATACTGCTTAAGCTTACTGACTGGTATGTCCATTTGATCGTTCGTCCAAATGCACTTCCCTGTTAGAGGGTCCAGGGTTCCGCCAGCCCCGAAGAACCAAGTCCGGCAACGGTCTGGCCAGTTAATTGTCTCTGGTTCGATCCCTTTATGAACCAGATCATTCTCAGTCTTGGACCACTTAGGCCGGGCTACGAGGTAGCCACCTGACCCCGTGCGATGGTGAAGCTTCTTCTTCGCAGCATTTTTCTTGTTTGTCGCCAACATCTTCTGACTCTTTTCCGATGTCTTGTGGGCCACAAATGCGGGCCAATGATCTCTGATCTTCTCATATCTGCCCTTGAACTCTGGTGTCTCATTATTTTCGACAAACTTATTCAGCTCTTTCTTCCACCTCCTGAATAGTTCTACCATCCTCTTCAGAGCAAAAGACTTGATTAATTTCTCTTTAACTGGGTTCTCTGGATTATCCTCAGGCGGTAGGGTGAAATTTGACTTCAGCTCAGTCCAAAGATCATTTTTCTGCATATCATTGACATAAGAGACCTCAGGGTCTTCTGTAGCCGGCTTAAACCATTGCTGGATGCTTATCGGGATCTTGTCCCTAACCAGAACCCCGCACTGAGCATCAAATGCGCTCTTTGTCCGGAGGGGTTCAATAGGTTGGCCGTCGGGCGCGATTGCTATGATCTCAAACTTTTCATCCGAACTCAACTTTTTCTTCGGACCTCGTCTCTTTACCGAAGTTGTGCTCGATCCGGAGGGCTAGAAAAAAGAACAAAGACTTAATTAATATGTGTACATACCAAAACAATGAATGCATCAATCAGCTAGTCAGCATAGGCTTAACTAATATATATACCTCTCCTTCTTGCACCGGCATTGGGTCACTGGAGCCGTCCTCATGTTCTTCTTCTTGCACCGGCATTAGGTCACCGTAGCTAGCTTGTTCACCCTATCCTTCCAGACCATCAGTTTCGTTGAGAAACAACGAGATGGCATCACTTCCTTCTGTGATTATGTCCCTCAACAACGCTTCTTTTGTTGCTTCGTCTAGGGTGGTGTCCATAGTTTCTACAAATATTTACAACATGGCAATTATTATTCAAACATGACAGATGGATATATTAGTGCCAAACGTAGAACTAGCTACCTAATCATAGTAAGCTATCGGGAGGGGGTATATATCGACAACGATGACACTACATCTATGTCCCACGAGGGGGTCGGGAGGTTGCCTAGTGTCAAAGGATTCAACAAAACCATGTCTTCATCATTAGGCGAAAGTAACATGTGCATCATGGTACGAAGCTCTTCAAAGTTGTTCTGGAACGGAGTCCCAGATAGGATAATTCGCTTTTTGGTACAAAGTTCAGCAAGAGCCTTCCGAATATCGCTATTTGGAAGGCCTTTGCTGAATTCGTACCAAAAGGCGGATTATTCTATCCAGGACTCCATTCCAGAACAACTTTGCAGAACTTTGTACCAACATGCCCTGGTTACTTCCGGCTAATGATGAAGGCATGGATTTTTTCAATACTTTGACACTAGGAAACCTCTCTCGACCCCTCGGCGATCCTCGACCCCTCGAACCCTCGACGACCCTGGAACCCTCGACCCCTAGACGACCCTCTTCTTCCTCTCATGTTCGAGAGGATCGCCGAGGGGTCGGGAGGTTGCCTAGTGTCAAAGGATTCAACAAAACCATGTCTTCATCATTAGACGAAAGTAACATGTGCATGATGGTATGAAGCTCTTCAAAGTTGTTCTGGAACAGAGTCCCAGATAGGATAATTCTATCCGGGACTCCATTCCAGAACAACTTTGCAGAACTTCGTACCAACATGCCCTGGTTACTTCCGGCAAATGATGAAGGCATGGATTTCTTCAATACTTTGACACTGAAACCCTCGATCCCTCGAACCCTCGACCCTGAAACCCTCGACCCTTGACCCCTTAACGACCCTCGACCCTCTACCCTAGTTCCCGACCCGCGACACCCTCGTTATATCGACAACGACGCGACATACATATACATGGGAAATTAATGTTATCAGGGAGGGGGTATCGGTACCCCCCCCCCTCGTGTCGAAGTTTCTTCTTTCTCCTCTATTCCTTTCTTTCTTCTTCTCCTCTTCTTTTTCTTCTTATCCCTCGAGAAAGGAAAATAAGGAAAAGGAAGAAAAGAGGAAGAAGCGAAGAAGGAAGAAGAAGAAGAAAAAAAAGAAGAAAAAAAAGAGGAGAAGAAGAAAAGAATAGAGGAGAAGAAGAAAAAATAGAATTTTTTTCTATTTTTTCTTCTTCTCCTCTATTCCTTTCTTCTTATCCTCTTCTTTTTCTTCTTTTTTCTTCTTCTTATTTATTTCTCCTCTTCTTCCTCTCCCCTCTTCTTCTCCTTTCTTCCTCTTCTTATTTCCTTTTTCCTCTCATTCTTTTTCTTCTTCTTCCTTCTTAAAAATACAAGAAGTAGTATTGCCTAATTCATTGTTCATATGAATATACAAACATTTGCATATTTACAATAATTAATATCACCAAAAAAATCTATGAACAGAAAAAATCCTAATTTTTCTAAAAACAATCTTTTGCAATGTTCACATACACATATACATTATAGCCACATACACATATACATCACATATGAACAAAAAAATTAAAGTAATAAAAATAAAAAAACAGAGCTGGGCGGCGGCTCACAGCGCGGGGGCAGGCGAGGGCGTCGGCGCGCG
>NC_041392.1:18814324-18820671 GCF_002162155.2 Triticum dicoccoides
AAGGGGGGCAATGGTCACGGTTGGTGCCACGAACCGGGACCAAAGCCCCCTTTAGTCCCGGTTGGTGCCACCAACCGGGACCAATGGCCTTGTGCTGCCCCGCGCCCAAAAGTTTAGTCCCACATCGCTAGCTGAACGGCGCCGGCACTGGTTTATAAGCGCTGTTGTGCCTCCCCATTCGAGCTCCTCTCTAATGCAGGCTTTCGGGCCTAAACTTGCTACTACCTGTGGGCCTATTGGGCCTTCTGCGGGCCTGAATCCTGGCCCATGTAGGGTTTCTAGTCGTATTCAGGCCGTGGAGGCCCAGTAGGAGGCATTTTTTTTGGTTTTTTCTTTTTTATTTCTACATATTTTTGGTTTTTTATTTTTTTATTTCTACTTACAACTAAATACTTACAGTTTTTAGTGATTTCTTTTTGCTTTTAGGTCACAAAAATTATAAACTTTCTGTTAGTGCCATTAGTTTTAAATTTTGAATAGTTTAAATTTGAATTTTTAAAAATTTGTGTGAATCGCTAGTTTATGAATAACTTTACTATAAAAATAGAATTTGTTTTTCTATTTATTTTTTATTTATACTTACAACTAAATACTTATAGTTTTTTAGTGATTTCTTTTAGTTGATCATAACATAATATTTTAATTGATTGTTTTTATTTTCATAAAAGTTTTGTAGTTCATTCTGTTTGCTATTAATTCATTCTTTGAGCTAAATGACTCTGAAATTGGAAAGCATTTTAAAATGAACTCTGAAAAGGTTGAAAGTTGGCATGGTATCATCATTTCACCCACATAGCATGTTCCAAAAAGTAGAGAGGGTTACGACAAAAACTTGATGCACTTCGTGTACAAAATGGACAATCACTTTCGAAGTATCAAAGTTTCGAACCATAAGACATGAAAGCATTTCAAATGAACCATAAAACGGACAATGGTAGCATGTTTGTCTGTTACAAATTTGGCCTGGTATCATCATAATAGTTGCGGGAGAAAGTCTTCACTTTTTCTTCGCTTCTGTCATTTGCTTATTGCACCATAACCATGGATAATCTTCATTGTTTATCAGGATGCTTGGGTCAGCCTTGACATTGAAGGGAGGAATTTCATGAAACTTTTCATAATCTTCAGACATGTCTGTCTTGCCGTCCACTCCCAAGATGTCCCTTTTTCCTGAAAAAACTATGTGGCGCTTTGGCTCATCGTATGATGTATTCGCTTCCTTATCTTTTCTTTTTCTCGGTTTGGTAGACATGTCCTTCACATAGATAACCTGTGCCACATCATTGGCTAGGACGAACGGTTCGTCAGTGTACCCAAGATTTTTCAGATCCACTGTTGTCATTCCGTACTGTGGGTCTACCTGTACCCCGCCGCCTAACAGATTGACCCATTTGCACTTAAACAAAGGGACCTTAAAATCAGGTCCGTAGTCAAGTTCCTATATGTCCACTATGTAACCATAATATGTGTCCTTTCCGCTCTCGGTTGCTGCATCAAAGCGGACACCGCTGTTTTGGTTGGTGCTCTTTTGATCTTGGGCGATCGTGTAAAATGTATTCCCATTTATCTCGTATCCTTTGTAAGTCAATACAGTCAAAGATGGTCCCCTTGACAACAAGTACAACTCATCACAAACAGTGTTGTCACCTCTGAGACGTGTTTCCAACCAACTGCTGAAAGTCCTGATGTGTTCACATGTAATCCAATCGTTGCACTGCTCCGGGTGTTTGGAGCGCAGACTGTTCTTGTGTTCATCGACATACGGGGTCACCAAGGTAGAGTTCTGTAGAACTGTGTAGTGTGCTTGAGACCAAGAATATCCGTCCCTGCATATTATTGAGTCTCTTCCAAGAGTGCCTTTTCCAGTCAGCCTCCCCTCATACCACGATTTAGGGAGACCTATCTTGTTAAGGCCAGGAATGAAGTCAACACAAAACCCGATAACATCCTCTGTTTGATGGCCCATGGAGATGCTTCCTTCTGGCCTAGCGCGGTTACGGGCATATTTCTTTAGGACTCCCATGAACCTCTCAAAGGGGAACATATTGTGTAGAAATACAGGCTCAAGGATGACAATCTCGTCGACTAGATGAACTAGGACGTGCGTCATGATATTGAAGAAGGATGGTGGGAACACCAGCTCGAAACTGACAAGACATTGCGCCACATCACTCCTTAGCCTTGGTACGATTTCTGGATCGATCACCTTCTGAGAGATTGCATTGAGGAATGCACATAGCTTCACAATGGCTAATCGGACGTTTTCCGGTAGAAGCCCCCTCAATGCAACCGGAAGCAGTTGCGTCATAATCACGTGGCAGTCATGAGACTTTAGGTTCTGAAATTTTTTCTCTGGCATATTTATTATTCCCTTTATATTCGACGAGAAGCCAGTCGTGACCTTCATACTGAGCAGGCATTCAAAGAAGATTTCTTTCTCTTCTTTTGTAAGAGCGTAGCTGGCAGGACCTTTATACTGCTTCGGAGGCATGCCATCTTTTTCGTGCAAATGTTGCAGGTCCTCTCGTGCCTCAGGTGTATCTTTTGTCTTCCCATACACGCCCAAGAAGCCTAGCAGGTTCACGCAAAGGTTCTTCGTCACGTGCATCACGTTGATTGAGGAGCGGACCTCTAGGTCTTTCCAGTAGGGTAGGTCCCAAAATATAGATTTCTTCTTCCACATGGGTGTGTGTCCTCAGCGTCATTCGGAACAGCTAGTCCACCGGGACCCTTTTCAAAGATTACGTAGTGTAAATCATTGACCATAGCAAGCACGTGATCACCGGTGCGCATGGCGGGCTTCTTCCGGTGATCTGCCTCGCCTTTGAAATGCTTGCCTTTCTTTCGACATTGATGGTTGGTCGGAAGAAATCGACGATGGCCCAGGTACACATTCTTTCTGCATTTGTCCATGTATATACTTTCAGTGTCATCTAAACAGTGCGTGCATGCATGGTATCCTTTGTTTGTCTGTCCTGAAAGGTTACTGAGAGCGGGCCAATCGTTGATGGCCACGAACAGCAACGCCTTAAGGTTAAATTCCTCCTGTCTGTGCTCATCCCACGTACGTACACCATTTCCATTCCACAACTGTAAAAGTTCTTCAACTAATGGCCTTAGATACACATCAATTTCGTTGCCGGGTTGCTTAGGGCCTTGGATGAGAACTGGCATCATAATGAACTTCCGCTTCATGCACATCTAAGGAGGAAGGTTATACATACATAGAGTCACGGGCCAGGTGCTGTGATTGCTGCTCTGCTTCCCGAAAGGATTAATGCCATCCGCGCTTAAAGCAAACCATACATTCCTTGGGTCCTTTGCAAACTCATCCCAGTACTTTCTCTCGATTTTTCTCCACTGCGACCCGTCAGCGGGTGCTCTCAACTTCCCATCTTTCTTTCGGTTCTCACTGTGCCATCGCATCAACTTGGCATGCTCTTCGTTTCTGAACAGACGTTTCAACCGTGGTATTATAGGAGCATACCACATCACCTTCGCAGGAACCCTCTTCCTGAGGGGCTCGTCGTCAACATCACCAGGGTCATCTCGTCTGATCTTATACCGCAACGCACCGCATACCGGGCATGCGTTTAGATCCTTGTATGCACCGCGGTAGAGGATGCAGTCATTAGGGCATGCATGTATCTTCTCCACCTCCAATCCTAGAGGGCATACGACCTTCTTTGCTGCGTATGTACTGTCGGGCAATTCGTTATCCTTTGGAAGCTTCTTCTTCAATATTTTTAGTAGCTTCTCAAATCCTTTGTCAGCCACAGCATTCTCTACCTTCCACTGCAGCAATTCCAGTATGGTACCGAGCTTTGTGTTGTCATCTTCGCAATTGGGGTATAACCTTTTTTTGTGATCCTCTAACATGCAATCGAACTTGAGCTTCTCCTTTTGACTAATGCATTGCGTCCTTGCATCGACAATGACCCGGCGGAGATCATCATCATCGGGCACATCGTCTGGTTCCTCTTGATCTTCAGCAGCTTCACCCGTGGCAGTATCATTGGGCACATCGTCTGGTTCCTCTTGATCTTCACCAGCTCCCCCCGTTGCAGCATCACCGTATTCAGGGGGCACATAGTTGTCATCGTACTCTTCTTCTTCGCCGTCTTCCATCATAACCCCTATTTCTCTGTGCCTCGTCCAAACATTATAGTGTGGCATGAAACCCTTGTAAAGCAGGTGGGAGTGAAGGATTTTCCGGTTAGAGTAAGACCTCGTATTCCCACATTCAGTGCATGGACAACACATAAAACCATTCTGCTTGTTTGCCTCAGCCGCATCGAGAAACTCATGCACGCCCTTAATGTACTCACGGGTGTGTCTGTACCGTACATCCATTGTCGGTTCATCTGCGTGCATTATATATAATTAAGTGTCCAAATTAAAAGAAGTTCATCATCACATTAAAACCAAAGTGCATACATAGTTCTCATCTAACAACATATAGCTCTCCAGAGCATCTAATTAATTAAACCATACATTGAAACTATGTAAAACATTTCAATGCGAAAACAAATGCGATCATAATCGCAACCAAGGTAACAATTGATCCAACGGCATAATGATACCAAGCCTCGGTATGAATGGCATATTTTCTAATCTTTCTAATCTTCAAGCGCATTGCATCCATCTTGATCTTATGATCATCGACGACATCCGCAACATGCAACTCCAATATCATCTTCTCCTCAATTTTTTTTATTTTTTCCTTCAACAAATTGTTTTCTTCTTCAACTAAATTTAACCTCTCGACAATAGGGTCGGTTATCATTTCCGATTCACATACATCCTAGATAAATAAAATCTATGTCACGTTGGTCGGCATAATTTTCATAAACAATAAATGAACCAATAGTTATAAAAATAATATACATACCAAATCCGAATCATAGACAGGACGAGGACCGACGGGGGCGGATACCAAAACCATCGCACTATATAAGATGCAATAATAAATGTAAGAAAATGATACAAGTATCTATCTAAACTAGAAGTAAGAATATTTTTCCTTTCAGAAAGAAGATAAGAACAAGAGGCTCATCACGGTGGTGTCGGTGATGAGATCGGCGCGGGTGATCGACGGCGGTGAAGACGGGGACGGGGCGTGACGTACCGCTAAATCTAGACAAATCTCGAGGAAAATGGAGCTTGGAGGTCGAGCTTCGAGAGGAGAAAGCTTAAGTAGTGTGGCTCGGGCATTCCATCGAACACCTCATGTGCATAGGAGGTGAGCTAGAGCACCACAAAGCCCTCTCCCCCTCGGCCAGAAAAAACAGAGCACTGTGCTCTGCTCTTGCGCGGGGGGTATATATAGGCACCTCATTGGTCCCGATTGATGACATGAACCGGGACTGAAGGGAAGCCTTTGTTCCCGGTTCAAGCCACCAACCGTGACCAATGGTGGTGGCCCAGGAGCGAGGCCCATTGGTCCCGGTTCGTCCCACCAATCAGGACCAAAAGGTCCAGACGAATCGGGACCAATGGCCCACGTGGCCCGGCCGGCCTCCTGGGCTCACGAACCGGGACCAATGCTCACATTGGTCCCGGTTCTAGACTGAACCGGGACTAATGAGCTGAGCCGGCCTGGACCATAGCCCGGTTTTCTACTAGTGCAGGGGTGGGTCACGAAGCTCAAGGGTGTCATGTACGAGGCGACCAACATCCTCGACCTCTGCGAGCTCAAGGCCATGGGTCGGCGGGACGCAGCACCCGCATCCTGCTGCAACCCTCTGCTCTTCTGGTTGCGGCACCCCAGGTTCGCCCATGACATTGGCAGCCGCATCAGGAAGCTCAACAAGAGGCTGGACGACATCTGCAAGCTAGGCGCTGCCTTCAGCTTCATCAAGCTGGAGACGTACCAGGATTATAGGACCGGCCGACCTTCTGCGGCTGACCGGAAGACGGATCCCGTGTTGGAGCGCTCGGCCGTGGTAGGGGAGAAGATTGAAGAGGATACAAGAGCGCTGGTGGAGGAGCTGACAAAGGATAATGATGGCATCGCGGTGGTCGCCATCGTGGGTGTTGGCGGGATCGGGAAGACCACCCTTGCGAAGAAGGTCTTCAACCATGAGGAAATGCAACCCAAGTTTGAAAAGAAGATGTGGCTGAGCGTCACGCAGGACTTCAGCGAGGTTGAGCTACTAAGGTCGGCTATCACCGCTGCCAATGGAGTACTCCCTGCGACTCAAGACAAATCTATGCTTGTGCCGGCCCTTCTCAACGCTGTCAGAAATCAGAAATTTCTTCTGGTTTTGGATGACATGTGGAGTGATAGAGCATGGACCTCATTACTCAATGCTCCCTTCAGCCACGGTGCCCCTGGTAGCCGGATC
>NC_041392.1:18894348-18901057 GCF_002162155.2 Triticum dicoccoides
TGAACACCTGACAGACACATCCTGATGACTACTTGATAGTTTAGTGCACCATACTTTACGGCTTAGAATCGGGATTCCAATGACGTTTTGAACGCCATAGAACATATGAGATGTTCCAAAAGCTGAAATTGGGATTTCAGGCTCATGCCCGTGTTGAGAGGTGTGAGACCTCTGACAAGTTCTTTAGCCAACAAGATCGAGGAGAATAGCTCAGCTAGTGAGCATGTGCTCAGAATGTCTGGGTGCTACAATCACTTAAATCAAGTGGGAGTTAAACTTCCAGATAAGATAGTGATTGATAGAGTTCTCTAGCCACTATCACTAAGCTACTAGATCTTCGTGATGAACTATGACATGCAAGGGATGGAGTTGATCCCGGAGCTGTTCGCGGTGCTTAAGACCGCAAAAGGTAGAAATCAAGAAGGAGCATCAAGTGTTGATGGTTTAACAAGACCACTGGTTTCAAGAAGGGCAAGGGCTAGAAGGGAAACTTCATGGATGGCAAACCAGTTGCCGCTCCAGTAAAGGAACCCAAGGTTGAACCCAAACCCGAGACTAAGTGCTTCTATTGTAAGGGGAACGGTCACTGGTAGCGGAATTACCTCAAATGCATGGTAAATAAGAAGGCTGGCAACTTCAAAGTATATACGTGTTATTAATGTGTACCTCACTAGTACTCCTGGTAGCACCTGGGTATTGGATACCGGTTCAGTTGCTATTATTGGTGACTTGAAACAAAAGCTACGGACTAAACGGAGACTGGCTAAGGGCGAGGTGACAATGTGTGTTGAAAGTGTTTCCAAAGTTGATGAGATCACCATCGCACGCTCCATCTGCCTTCGGGATTAGTATTGAACCTAGATAAATGTTATCAGGTGTCTACGTTGAGCATGAATATGATTAGATCATGTTCATTGCAATACGGTTATTCATTTAAATTAGAGAATAATGGTTACTCTGTTTACATGAATAATACCTTTCATGGTCATGCACCCTATGTGAATGGTTCATTGAATCTCGGTCGTGGTAATACACATGTTCACACCAAAAGATGTAGAGTTAATAATTATAGTACCACTTTCTTGTGGTACTGACGCTTAGGTCATATTGGCGTAAGATGCATGAAGAAACTCCATGTCGATGGATGTTTGGAGTCACTTGATTTTGAATCGCTTGACACATGCGAGCCATGCCTCATGGGCAGGATGACTAAGACCCCGTTTTCAGGTACAATGAAACGGGCAAGTGACTTGTTGGAAATCATACATGTTGATGCGTGTGATCCAATGAGAATTGAAGCGTGCGGTGGATATCGCTATTTTCTCATCTTCACTGACGATTCGAGTAGATATAGGTATATTTACTTAATGAAGCACAAGTCTGAAACGTTTGAAAAGTTCAAACGATTTCAGAGTGAAGTTAAGAATCATCATAACAAGAAGATCAAATTCCTACTATCGGATCAATGAGAATTTCTGAGTTATGAGTTTGGCAAACACTTAAGACATTATGGAATTGTTTCACAGTTGAAGCCACCTGGAACACCATAGGGTAATGGTGTCTCCGGACGTCGTAATCGAACCTTATGAGATATGGTGTGATCTATAATGTCTCTTACCGATCTACCGCTATTATTTTGAGGCTATGCATTAGAGTCAGCTGCATTCACTTTAGATAGGACACCATATAAGTCCGTTGAGACGACGCCGTATGAACATTGGTTTGGCAAGAAACCAAAGTTGTCGTTTCTTAATGTTTGGGGCTGCGATGCTTAAGGCTTCAGCCGGAGAAGCTCGAACCCAAAGCGGACAAACACATCTTCATAGGATACCCAAAGGTGACAGTTGGGTATACCTTCTATCTCAGATCCGAGGGCAAATTGTTTGTCGCTAAGAACGGGTCCTTTCTCGAGGAGTTTCTCTCGAAAGAATTGAGTGGGAGGAAGATAGAACTTGATGAGGTTGTCTAACCTTTACTTCAACCAGAGAGTGATGCAACACAGAAAGATGTTTTCTGTGGAGCCTACGTCTGTTGAATAGGAAGTTAATGATAGTGATCATGAAGCTTCGGATCAAGTTGCTATCGAACCCCGTAGGTCGACAAGGATATGTACTACTCCTGAGTGGTACGGTAATCCTGTCTTAGATATCATTTGTTAGACAACAATGAACCAACGAGCTATGGAGAAGCAATGGTGGGCCCGTATTCCGATAAATGATTAGAAGCCATGAAATCCGAGATAGGATCCATGTATCAGAACAAAGTATGGACTTTGGTGGACTTGCCCGATGATCAGCGAGCCATTGAGATAAATGAATCTTTAAGAAGAAGACGGACGTGGGCGGTAATGTTACCGTCTATGAAGCTCGACTTGTGGGAAAGAGTCTTTTCACAAGTTCAAGGAGTTGACTACGATGAAAATTTCTCACCCGTAGCGATGCTTAAGTCCGTCGGAATCATGTTAGCATTAGCTGTATTTTTCGATTATGAAATCTGACAGATGGATGTCAAAAACAAGTTTTCTTACCAGTTTTCGTAAGAAAGAGTTGTATGTGATACAATCAAAGTTTTGTCGATCCTAAGGATGCTAAAAGGTAGGATGGCTCCAGCGATCCTTCTATGGACTAGATCAAGCATCTCGGAGTCAGAATATATGCTTTGATGGAGTGATCAAAGCTTTTAGGTTTATACAATGTTTGCTAGAAACTTGTATTTACAAGAAAGTGAGTGGGAGCACTACACCATTTCTGATAAGTATATGTGGATGACATATTGTTGATTCGAAATGATGTAGAATGTCTGGAAAGCATAAACAGTTGTTTGAAGAGTGATTTTCAAAGGAAGACCTAGATAAAGCTGCTTACATATTGGGCATCAGGATCTATAGAAATAGATCAAGACGCCTGATGATACTTTCAAAGAACACACACCTTGACATGTTTTTGAAACAGTTCAAAATAGATCAGTCAAAGAAGGGGTTCTTACCTGAGTTGTAAGGTGTGAAGTTGAGTAAGACTCAAAGCTTGACCATGGCAAAAGAAAGAGGAAGGACGAAGGTCGTCCCCTATGCTCTTGTCATAGGCTCTATACGGTATGCCATGCTGAGTACCGCACCTGATGTGTGCCTTGCCACATGCCTGGCAAGAGGGTACAAAGGTGATCTAGGACTGGATCACCAGATAGCGGTCAAAATTGTCCTTAGAGGAATAAGGAAATGTTTCTCGGTTATGGAGGTGATAAAGAGTTCGACGTAAAGAGTTACGTCAATGCAAGCTTAACACCTATCCGGATAGTTCTGAGTAGAGATACCGGATACGTATAATGGAGCAACAATTTGGAATAGCTCCAAGTGGAACGTGGTAGCAGCATCTACGATATGACATAAAGTTCTGCGAAATACATAGGGATCTGAATATGGCAAGACCCGTTGACTACAACCTCTCTCACAAGCATAACATGATCAAACCCTAAACTCATTGAGTATTAATCACATAGTGATGTGAACTAGATTAGTGACTCTAGTAAACTCTTTGGATATTGGTCACATGGCGATGTGACCTGTGAGTGTTAATCACATGGCGAATTGAACTAGATTATTGACTCTAGTGCAAGTGGGAGACTGTTGGAAATATGCCCTAGAGGCAATAATAAATTAGTTATTATTATATTATATTTCATTGTTCATGATAATCGTTTATTATCCATGCTAGAATTGTATTAATAGGAAACTCAGATACATGTGTGGATACATATACAACACCATGTCCCTAGTATGCCTCTAGTTGACTAACTCGTTGATCAATACATGATTACGGTTTCCTGACCATGGACACTATATGTCGTTGATAACGGGATCACATCATTAGGAGAATGATGTGATGGACAAGACCCAATCCTAAGCCTAGCACAAGATCGTGTAGTTCATTTGCTAAAGCTTTTCTAATGTCAAGTATCATTTCCTTAGACCATGAGATTTTGCAACTCCCGGATACCGTAGGAGTGCTTTGGGTGTGCCAAACATCACAATGTAACTGGGTGGCTATAAAGGTGCACTACGGGTATCTCCGAAAGTGTCTGTTGGGTTGGCATGAATCAAGACTGGGATTTGTCACTCCGTGTAAATGGAGAGGTATCTCTGGGCCCACTCGGTAGGACATCATCATAATGTGCACAATGTGACCAAGGAGTTGATCACGGGATGATGTGTTACGGAACGAGTAAAGAGACTTGCCAGTAACGAGATTGAACAAGGTATCGGGATACCGACGATCGAATCTCGGGCAAGTACTATACCGCTAGACAAAGGGAATTGTATACGGGATTGATTAAATCCTTGACATCGTGGTTCATCCAATGAGATCATCATGGAGCATGTGGTAGCCAACATGGGTATCCAGGTCCCGCTGTTGGTTATTGACCGGAGAATTGTCTCAGCCATGTCTGCATGACTCCCGAACCCGTAGGGTCTACACACTTAAGGTTCGATGACGCTAGGGTTATAGAGAAAGTATGTACACGGTTACCGAATGTTGTTCGCAGTCCCGGATGAGATCCCGGACGCGGTTACCGAATGTTGTTCGGAGTCCCGGATGATATCCCGGACGTCACGAGGAGTTCCGGAATGGTCCGGAGGTAAAGATTGATACATAGGAAGTATGGTTTTGGCCACCGGAAGTATTCCGGGCATCACCGGTAGTGTACCGGAACCACCGGGAGGGGCCACGGGCCCCGGAGGCATACATGGGCCAATAGTGGGAAGGGACCAGCCCCTAGGTGGGTTGGGGCGCCTCCCACCAAGGCCCAAGGCGCCTCCAAGAGGGGAGGGGGGCAAACCCTGGGGCAGATGGGCCCTAAGGCCCACCCCAGGTGCGCCTCCCCCTCTCCCCCTTGTGGCCGCCACCCTAGATGGGATCTAGGGCTGCCGCACCCCTTGGGGTGGGAACCCTAGGTGGGGGCGCAGCCCTCCCTCTCCCCCTATATATAGTGGAGGCAAAGGGGCAGCCCAACACACGATTCGATCTCCCTGTTGGCGCAGCCCTACCCCTCTCCCTCCTCGTCTCTCGTAGTGCTTGGCGAAGCCCTGCTGGAGTCCCGCGCTGCTCCACCACCACCACGTCGTCGTGTTGCTGCTGGACGGAGTCTTCCCCAACCTCTCCTTCTCCCCTTGCTGGATCAAGGCGTAGGAGACGTCACCGGGCTGCACGTGTGTTGAACGCGGAGGCGCCGTTGTTCGGCGCTTAGATCGGAATCAACCGCGATCTGAATCGCTACGAGTACGACTCCTTCATCCGCGTTCTTGCAACGCTTCCGCTTAGCGATATACAAGGGTATGTAGATGCACTCCCCTTCCCCTCGTTGCTAGATTACTCCATAGATTGATCTTGGTGATGCGTAGAAAATTTTAAATTTCTGCTACGATCCCCAACACACTTGATTAGGTGTCATATAGTGATCGGCCGCATAAAGTATCATCTGTAGAGTAGTTTCGTCTGAGTAATGTAATGCCGCGAGAGTATTTGTTTAGGCTTTACCACTTTGCGGCTCATGTTTAACAAACTCTTCTTAATTAGTGAAAATGGCAATTCTTTTGCCTTGTTTAAAAGAATAAGGGACTCGTGTGACCTTGAGTCTATGGAATGTGACAATTCAGGTTTTTCATCTAGTTTTCCATCAGCTCACTGTTTGGCTAAGTAGCATTTTATTTCTTCCGTTGCTATTTTCCATAGTTAATTATAAAATAAGTTTGGTTGTGGACACAATTCAATAACTACAGGCTGATCAGCTTTAGTTCCATGCGAATACATAAATATTATTTTTGGTTATTATTGTACGGGGTGCACTGGCGGTGATTGACTGAGATGCTTGGGGGGCAAAAGGCAGAGTATGCATGTTTGCGGGGGCTAATGAGAAAATTTCCTTCTAACTATGTCCCTTTAAAAAAAATCTTCACAAATTTGTCCTTGGCTGGGGGGGGGGCAATAGCCCCCTCAGGGATACACATAGCTCCGCCTCTGCCATGGTGGTCTACTACCAAGCCATATCATTTGTGAGTCAGTGTTGTCATGCCTTGTCAGGGCTATGGCGAAGGAAAAGAAAATTTCAATTTTCAACATGAACTTACCTAGATCAATAATAAAATGTGTTTTGATGGCTTGCTTTCTACTGCATCACCATTTGCGCATTGAGGTATATTTTTCTTGTTTTGGCACTTACAAACTTTGTATATGTTTGCAGAAGGACCAAAACACGAGATACATACAGCTACAGTAGTAGCGATTGCCGTGCTTACGAGGATTGCAGCGCTGACTAGCACTGTAGCATGGTATTATATTTTGAAGAGGGGGAGGAGACGAACAACAACAACATTAGAACGAAGTAAATCCTGTTATCCATTTCGAATTATTAAACTATAGCACTGCAAGTACGCAATGAATCACATAAGGAAGAGAGTAGTGGTTTTAACGGATGCCATTTGTGCTAAAAGAGGTAGTATCATCATGTACCGACAAGGTTGAAAAAGGAAGATCTTTAGCAATTTTCAGCTAGATCTTACATATTCCCTGATACTTCCTCTATAAAGTATTATAGGAGTGTTTAGATCACTAAAGTAGTGATCTAAATGCTCTTATACAGTGGCGGAGCTATGTGTAGTGCTGAGGGGGCGGCTCCCCCTCCCCCCAGCCCTTGCGCATTTAGTGAAGGAAATTTT
>NC_041392.1:18901363-18930682 GCF_002162155.2 Triticum dicoccoides
TGCATATGTTCTTGTTGGCCCCCCCTTCGATTCTGCTGTAGCTCCGCCCACGCTCTTAATTATAATACTTATGGAGGGAGTAACTTCTTCCAACAGAATCAACAAGCTCAGATGACACTCGCAATATTGAGTTTCTCCTCCTTGATCTATCAACACTAAAAGCTGCTACAGATGATTTTGCTGAACACAAAAGGCTTGGGGAGGGAGGTTTCGGTGTAGTTTACAAGGTATAGGTCCCACAGTATGATTTTTTCAAATGATTGATATGCCTTGTTAGATGAGTTGTGCTTCTTTATAAGATGTTGTGACAGGCTTGGCGAGCCAACGTAAAAACTCAGCCACTCTTATGAAGATGAAACCCAAAAGATTTTCGTTGGGGCGTAACCCTCTCAGCGACGCGCCACATCGGAACCCGGGTGTGGTGGAAAATGGGCAAGGGCCGGGCCGTCACCCCCCAAGTGGCGCGCCGTATCTTGATCCGGATACGATGGCAAGTGAGCGAGGATCGGGTCGTCGCATCCTTAGTGGCGCGCTACATCGGCGC
Organism: Triticum dicoccoides; assembly: GCF_002162155.2. NCBI lineage: Eukaryota > Viridiplantae > Streptophyta > Magnoliopsida > Poales > Poaceae > Triticum > Triticum dicoccoides. Next base: position 18,901,908 of record NC_041392.1, read on the forward strand.
CCGGATGTAGTGGAAAATGAGCAAGGGTCTTCGCATTTGACTCGACGAGTGCGAAGGGTAAGGAAGCTAGCCGAGCCTAGGAGGATTCGCTTAGGTAGCTGGAACGTAGGGTCTCTGACAGGGAAGCTTCGGGAGCTAGTTGATGCAGCAGTGAGGAGAGTTATTGATATCCTTTGCATCCAAGAAACCAAATGGAGAGGACAGAAGGCGAAGGAGGTGGAGGATACCGGCTTCAAGCTGTGGTACATGGGGACGGCTGCAAACAGAAATGGCGTAGGCATCTTGATCAACAAGAGCCTCAAGTATGGAGTGGTAGACGTCAGGAGACGTGGGGACCGGATTATCCTGGTCAAGCTGGTAGCTGAGGACTTGGTTCTCAATGTTATCAGCGCATATGCCCCGCAAGTAGGCCACAATGAGAACACCAAGAGGGAGTTCTGGGAAGGCTTGGAAGACATGGTTAGGAGTGTACCGATTGGTGAGAAGCTCTTCATAGGAGGAGACCTCAATGGCCACGTGGGTACATCTAACACAGGTTTTGAAGGGGCGCATGGGGGCTTTGGCTATGGCATCAGGAATCAAGAAGGAGAAGATGTCTTAAGCTTTGCTCTAGCCTACAACATGATTGTAGCTAACACCCTCTTTAGAAAGAGAGAATCACATCTAGTGACTTTTAGTAGTGGCCAACACTCTAGCCAGATTGATTTCATCCTCTCGAGAAGAGAAGATAGGCGTGCGTGCCTAGACTGTAAGGTGATACCTGGGGAGAGTGTTGTACCCCAGCATAAGCTGGTGGTTGCTGACTTCCGCTTTCGGATTCGTGTCCAGCGGGATAAGCGTGCCAAGGTCGCTAGAACGAAGTGGTGGAAGCTCAAGGGAGAGGTAGCTCAGGTGTTCAAGGAGAGGGTATTTAAGGAGGGCCCTTGGGAGGAAGGAGGGGATGCGGACAATGTGTGAATGAAGATGGCGACTTGCATTCGTAAGGTGGCCTCAGAGGAGTTTGGAGTGTCCAGGGGAAGGAGAAGCGAAGATAAGGATACCTGGTGGTGGAATGATGATGTCCAGAAGGCGCTTAAAGAGAAGAAAGATTGCTTCAGACGCCTATACCTGGATAGGAGTGCAGACAACATAGAGAAGTACAAGATGGCGAAGAAGGCCGCAAAGCGAGCTGTTGGTGAAGCAAGGGGTCGGGCATATGAGGACCTCTACCAACAGTTAGGCACGAAGGAAGGTGAAAGGGACATCTATAAGATGGCTAAGATCCGGGAGAGGAAGACGAGGGATATTGGCCAAGTCAAATGCATCAAGGACGGAGCAGGCCAACTCTTGGTGAAGGACGAAGAGATTAAGCATAGATGGCGGGAGTACTTCGACAAGCTGTTCAATGGGGAGAATGAGAGTTCTACCATTGAAATGAATGACTCCTTTGATGAGACCAGCATGCGTTTTGTGCGGCGCATCCAGGAGTCTGAGGTGAAGGAGGCTTTAAAAAGGATGAAAGGAGGCAAGGCGATGGGCCCTGATTGTATCCCCATTGAGGTGTGGAAAGGTCTCGGGGACATAGCGATAGTATGGCTAACTAAGCTTTTCAACCTCATTTTTCGGGCAAACAAGATGCCAGAAGAATGGAGACGGAGTATATTAGTACCAATCTTCAAGAACAAGGGGGATGTTCAGAGTTGTACTAATTACCGTGGAATTAAGCTGATGAGCCATACAATGAAGCTATGGGAGAGAGTCATTGAGCACCGCTTAAGAAGAATGACAAGCTTGACCAAAAATCAGTTTGGTTTCATGCCTGGGAGGTCGACCATGGAAGCCATTTTCTTGGTACGACAACTTATGGAGAGATATAGGGAGCATAAGAAGGACTTGCATATGGTGTTCATTGACTTGGAGAAGGCCTATGATAAGATACCGTAGAATGTCATGTGGTGGGCCTTGGAGAAACACAAAGTCCCAGCAAAGTACATTACCCTCATCAAGGACATGTACAATAATGTTGTGACAAGTGTTCGAACAAGTGATGTCGACACCGATGACTTCCCGATTAAGATAGGACTGCATCAGGGGTCAGCTTTGAGCCCTTATCTTTTTGCATTGGTGATGGATGAGGTCACAAGGGGTATACAGGGAGATATCCCATGGTGTATGCTCTTTGCGGATGATGTGGTGCTAGTTGACGATAGTCGGACGGGGGTAAATAGGAAGTTAGAGTTATGGAGACAAATCTTGGAATCGAAAGGGTTTAGGCTTAGTAAAACTAAAACCGAGTACATGATGTGCGGTTTCAGTACTACTAGCTGTGAGGAGGAGGAGGTTAGCCTTGATGGCCAGGTGGTACCTCGGAAGGACACCTTTCGGTATTTGGGGTCAATGTTGCAGGAGGATGAGGGTATTGATGAAGATGTGAACCATCGAATCAAAGCCGGATGGATGAAGTGGCGCCAAGCTTCTGGCATTCTCTGTGACAAGAGAGTGCCAAAAAGCTAAAAGGCAAGTTCTACAGGACGGCGGTTCGACCCGCAATGTTGTATGGCGCGGAGTGTTGGCCGACTAAAAGGCGACATGTTCAACAGTTAGGTGTGGCGGAGATGCGTATGTTGAGATGGATGTGTGGCCACACGAGGAAGGATCGAGTCCGGAATGATGATATACGAGATAGAGTTGGGGTAGCACCAATTGAGGAGAAGCTTGTCCAACATCGTTTGAGATGGTTTGGGCATATTCAGCGCAGGCCTCCAGAAGCTCCAGTGCATAGCGGACGGCTAAAGCGTGCGGAGAATGTCAAGAGAGGGCGGGGTCGACCGATTTTGACATGGGAGGAGTCCGTTAAGAGAGACCTGAAGGATTGGAGTATCGACAAAGAGCTAGCTATGGACAGGGGTGCGTGGAAGCTTGCTATCCATGTGCCAGAGCCATGAGTTGGTTGCGAAATCTTATGGGTTTCACTTCTAGCCTACCCCAACTTGTTTGGGACTAAAGGCTTTGTTGTTGTTGTTGTTGTTGTTGTAATGCCAAAAGCATTCAAGAAAAATATTATTTCCAAAAAAGCGGACAGAAGATAGCTTAGCGTAGCTAGCACTCCTCCACTCAAGCCAGCATGTAGCCCGCAGGGAACGGAACGAAATGAGACATGGGGCACCCTGGTGAGGAGCAGGAGAGAGATGCGGTAGAAGAAGAACCTGCCAGTGAAGAGAAAAAGAAGAATGCCAAAACATCCGACTGTCTTTCCGAGGAGGCATCACACCATGCCAGGTACAATGTATACCGAGAGATGAGAGTTGTTGAAGAGAGCTTCTGACGGATTAGAAGTCAACATACAATCATACAGATCCTAATGAATTAGCTTTGTAGGTGTTCGGAGTTGTTCCATACTTATGTTATTTTTTTCATTGTGTGCTACAAGGTGTTAGCACTTTTCTCGAGGTTATGAATTTCACCCGGCCATGACGCAACTACCTCTAGGGTCGATTCCCCGGTTGAGGAGTTGCACGCTAGTGAGGACCCCTTGGCAACGCTCATTCAGGAGAATCCGCAGCTCATCGTAATAAAGATTTTTGAGGACCTGTCCAAGAAGAAAGCACCACCTAAGGAGAGCAACGACCCAGTGCCTCCGAGTCCACTGATCGGCATTCCTGATGATGCTTGCTTCTTGGGACGATGTTCCTTGAGTGCTAGTCTGGTGTGTGTGGTCTTCGCCGGTTTCCCTTGATTAACCGTGCCATGTACGGTTTTTGGGTCCGGTTTCCTTTATTAACTGGACCAATTCTCTTCTTCTTAATGCAATGCGGGAGCTCCCCACCCTCTGACGAGGTTCCATCAAAAAATGATGCTTGCTCCTCCACTATGGGGGAGATTCCCACCTGCTCCGACTCCATGATCACTGGCTTCATCGACTACAACTCGGAGTAGTCTACCTAGCTAGATAGTTTGACCTTGATGTAGTAACGTAGTTATGTAGCTGCTGATGTTGACATGGATTTGCAATTCTGATGCTTTTGGGTATATGAGTGATGAATGCTTACGTGGCTTATGTTACATGTGTTATTTTAACTTGCATTGCTTCTTGAAATCTTATTCTTTCTCTCTGTGGATGAAGTGGTATGTGGTGTACGGAGGTAGGTGTCTACGAGTCTATGATTCATGGCCCGCTTGCAATGAACAAGTGATTCATTACAAATATAGCTCCTTTGATTTATTCAATAGTAGGAGGAGGCAGAGAACCATTACTCCAACTATTTGCTCGATGAGAAGAGCAACTAAACATGAATAGTCAATGGTATAAGCCAGCTTATCGGGTTGAGTGGATTCAAAAACTTGATAATCATCTTTCAGTTCGTCCTGATTGTGATGCTATTTTTATCATGTGATCGTATGTAGCACATATTGTCCACTTTGTTGTTTAGTGAGCATGCACTCGTGTTAAATATCTACTTTGTGACTTCATATGAAGCTTGTGTAGACCATATATGATATTTTTGTGAGCTTGATGTTATGTATGTGATCCGTATTGAGTATACAAATTTTTTATTTGTCATTCTTAATGGATATTACAATTATATCTGTTTTTTCTATAGGGTTATATGAAAAACAAATAAAATCAGGTTAACAAAGCCGTTTTACGAGAGTCAAACTCGGCAAAGTTATCTTTTCCGAGTGTAGTATTCGGAAACCAGGACACGTGGCAGGCGCTGGCAGCTTGGTTTCCCTTTTGCCGAGAACAAGTAGGAGGTGCTCAGCAAAAGGTACTATCTGGAAGTTGCTAATGCCTGGTAAGCCGAGTGGATGGCATTGATCTCGGCAAAAGGAAGTTTCTCTGGGGAGTTGCTTGCGCCAGGTAAGCCGATAGTTGGCGCTCGGTAACTTGGAAAGTGTTTGCCGAGTGCGATTCTGGCTCTTGGCAAAGACCTGATAAACATGAAGTCACTTTCTTTTGCCGAGAGTACCCTTTTGGTTCTTGGCAACAAGTTTACCGAGTATCCCGATGGATGATTCTCGGTAAAATCCTGTTTGGCTGAGAGGTGTACGCCGAATACGCTTTACCGAGAAATTAACTCGGCAAAGGGGTTGCCGAGGTTTTTCTTTTTCTTTTTGGCCCTTCACTCCACAAGACCACAACACTGGGCAAAGCAGCAAATTCGAGTAGTGTGGGGCGCTGCTTGGCCCTTTTCTCTTGAAAAGGAAACCACTGGCCGGGTTGTAACCAGCTCACCTCACTGCCAGTGCATTGCCACCTACTGCCATACATTTACTATTTTTCACCTACCGGTCTAGTAGAAAAACAAGGTGTAGTATACGCACATGTGTGGCGTGTTTTATGTCTAGGTACACGCCCGGCCGTTTGGCAGCATGCACGTACATACAGATACGGCCAGCCGGAGTAAAGTCGAGGTCGTCCGCACGCGGCATCTTAGCTAGCGTCGGTCCACTCAAGCCATGCATGCATGCATGCAGCCGCCGGGACGGACGTAGGTGGCCACCCCGTCCCGTTCCGTTCACGAGTACAAATAACCAGGGCACCCTGCCGAGGAGGAGGAGAGCTTTGGTAGAAGAACATACCCAACCCCAGTGAAGAAGAAGAAGAAGAAGAAGAAGAAGAAGAAAAAGAAGAAGAAGAGCACATCGGCCGGTCGCCGTCCGTCCAAGAAGAAGAAGCTAGGCATCACGCCAGGTCAGGTACCTTCAAATCTATTTACTTTCTTAGTAAATCGCCATCATCTGGCTTCGGTTTTTCATTCGATTTATTATCTATTACTATATATGCTGACTAGTTATGTTGTCACATGCCAAATAATTGTCTACCCAGCGACCATGAGGATGACGACCACCGGCCTCCTCCTTGCCACCGGCGTCATTGTTTTCGTCATCTGCGCCGCCGCCACCCCCACACACGGGTGGATATCCTCCGACGACGATCCGAAGATCGAAGAGCTCGCAAAGTGGGCGGTGGCGGAGATGAAGCAAGGCCTCCAGTTGATCAACGTGGTCCGTTGCGAGGAGCAAGACCAAGGCGGTCCAGGAATCATCTATCGTATCCTGCTGGACGCGGTCCACCGCACCGGCGGGATGGGCCACTTCACGGCGGACGTGTACGAGGACGCGGCGACCAAAGTGCGCGCGCTCCTCTACTTCGGCACAGCCCGGTAGTAGGCAGCGGCCGGGATGGGAGGACTATTTAGGCTAATGTGATTAATTTAAGCCAGTGTTTCCCATGTGGATGGAGTATCAAGCATGTTTGTCTTTTGTTTCACACCAGTAATAAGATGTTGCAAGAAAAGCAGTAATGCTACACGCCCGGGGTCAGTCATTAAGGGGGTTTACGGGGTGGATTCACCTGGCAGTTTATGGTTGACTATTTGGGAAAATTGGCCCACACCCTCCTGAAAAATCAGGGGGTGGCTGGTTTAGTTAGTTGGAAGAAGCCCGTAATGCCCTTGTAAAGACCGGTGAGTCTAGCATTTTTGCAAAGTCAACCTGCCACCGCCGTGTTTGCCCTTCCTCGACGACACCGTGAAAGCCCACTGGATCCGCCACCACCTTCCTCCCCCGCTCCCTCTTCGTGTCACCGCTACCGGAGGAGCATGCCGACGAAGCCCGAGCTGTCTCCTAGGAAGGTGTCACGGGAACAATTACACCAGGCACTTCAGGTGAAGCCCGAGGACGACCCGCTCAGCCCAAGCGAGGGATAAAGCCCAACCCATATAACACTGGAGATGACCGGTGATGGTGTCTTGAACTAGGGATACTCACCACGTCGTTTTCGGACAAGGTGAATCGGGCCGAGGACCCCGGGGCAAAGCAGCAAATTTCAGTAGTGTGGGGCGCTGCTTGGCCCTTTTCTCTTGAAAAGGAAACCACTGGCCGGGCTCTAACCAGCTCACCTCACTGCCATGCATTTACTAATTTTCACCTAGCGGTCTAGTAGAAAAAACAAGGTGTAGTATACCTGTATACGTACATGTGTGGCGTGTTTTATGTCTGTACGTACACGCCCGTCCGTTTGGCAGCATGCACGTACATACAGCCAGCCGGGACGCGAAAAGGGCGAAGTGACCAGCGCGGAGTAAAATGGAGGTCGTCCACTCAAGCCATGCATGCATGCAGCCGCAGGGACGGATGTACGTGCCGAGACCGTCCCGTTCCGTTCACGAGTACAAATAACCAGGGCACCCTGGCATGGAGGAGGAGGAGAGAGCTGTGGTAGAAGGACATACCCCACCCCCAGTGAAGAATTAGAAGAAGAATAGCACGTCGGCCGATCGCGGTCCGTCCAAGAAGAAGAAGCTAGGCATCACGCCAGGCCAGCTGGTACCTTCAAGTCTAGAGTATACAGTATTTACTTTCTTATTATAAGTTTTCCTAATAAATCGCCGTCATCTGGCTTTGGTTTTTTATTTGATTTATTTATTATCTATTATATGCTGACTAGCTAGGTATGTTGTCACATGCCACAAATAATTGTCTACCCAGCGAGCATGAGGATGAGGACAGCCAGCCTCCTCCTTGCCACCGGCGACGTCCTCGCCGTCATATGGGCCGCCGTCGCCCCCACACCCGGGTGGAAATCCTGCGACGATGGCCCCAAGATCGACGAGCTCGCAAAGTGGGCGCTGGCAGAGATGAAGCAAGGCCTCCACCAGCTAAAAGCAAGATCCTTTCTATTCGGTGCGATGGCCTTGACCTTACTCCCCTGCAGTTGGCTCTTGGATGCCAGCTGGCTAGCTTCCCTTGCACTTACCTTGGGATGCCTCTGTCTGGTAGGCGGTTGAAGCTCGTTGACTCCCAAGACCTGCTTGACAAGTTACTTAAGAAGATTGCTGGTTGGAAGGCTAGGTGGATCTCCTCCACTGGAAGAATGGTACTCGTGAGGTTTGTACTTTCGGCAATGCCAATTTTCATGCTTCTGGTTGTTCATCAACCGAAATGGGTCATCAAGCAAATCGATAAGTTACGTCGTGCTTTTTTATGGTCTGGCTCTGATGCTGTCTGTAGTGGCAAGTGCCTTGTCCGCTGGACCCAGGTGTGCTCACCCATCTCTCTAGGCGGGCTTGGCATCCATGACCTTCAAGCTCAGGGGCGGGCGCTTAAAGTACGCTGGCTTTGGAAAAGCGTCACAGACCCAGATAAACCATGGCAAGGTCTGCAGCTCCCTGTTGACAAGCACGTTAAGGCTCTTTTCATTGCTTGTACCTCCATCAAAATTGGTAGTGGTATTAAGATATCCTTTTGGCATGATCACTGGCTCAACGGTGAGATTCCAGCTGTTTCGTTTCCTAAACTTTTCAATCATAGCAAGAACAGAAGAATATCATTGGCTGAAGGACTCACCAATAGAAAATGGGTCACTCTTCTCAAGCGCAACCCGGGCACCGAGGTGTTGCACGAATACATTGACTTCTGACACAGATCCAATGTGGTCACTTTGTCCAACCTGAAGGATGAGTTCATTTGGAAATGGTCAGCAGATGGAAGATATAATACTAAGTCAGCTTACCTATGTCAATTCTGGGGCAAGATTGATTCTCCTCTTCCTGAGATCATTTGGCATATCAAGGTTCCACCAAGAATAAGATTCTTCAGTTGGCTCTTTGTACAGGGCAAATGTTTGACTGCGGACAACCTTGCGAAGCAAGGTTGGCCTCACAACCCGATCTGTTAATTATGCCACTTAGGGTGGGAAGATGGTCTGCACCTTGTATCCAGCTGCCCTTTCACGGCTGGAATCTGGGGCTATTGCCTGGCGATATATAATTTTCCATTCAACCTCTTACCTATTGCTCATACTGGCTCTATATTGGACTGGTGGTTAAAGGCTTTGGATGGTACAGGCAGGAAAAATGTGTTGGGGAACGTTGCAGAAAACAAAAAAATTTCTATGGTTTCACCAAGATCCATCTATGAGTTCATCTAGCAACGAGTGATCGGATTGCATCTACATACCTTTGTAGATCACGCGCGGAAGCGTTCAAAGAACGGGGATGAGGAAGTCGTACTCGACGTGATCCAAATCACCGGAGATCCTAGCGCCGAACGGACGGCACCTCCGTGTTCAAAACACGTACGGTCAGCGTGACGTCTCCTCCTTCTTGATCCAGCAAGGGGGGAGGAGAGGTTGATGAAGATCCAGCAGCACGACGGCGTGGTGGTGGATGCAGGGGTTCACCGCAGCAGGGCTTCGCCGTTCTACTGCGAGAGGAAGAGGTGTAGCAGGGGAGAGGGAGGCGCCAAGACTGAAGGGTGCGGCTGCCCCTCCCTCCCCCCACTTTATATAGGCTCCCCTAGGGGGGCGCCGGCCCTAGGAGATGGGATCTCCTAGGGGGGCGGTGGCCAAGGGTGGAGTAGCCCCCCACCCTAGGGTTTCCAACCCTAGGCGCAGGGGGTGGGCCAAGGGGGGCGCATCAGCCCACTATGGGCTGGTTCCCCTCCCCACTTCAGCCCATGGGGCCCTCCGAGATGGGTGGCCCACCAGGTGGACCCCCGGGACCCTTCCGGTGGTCCCGGTACAATACCGGTGACCCCCGAAACTCTCCCCATGGCCGAAACTGCACTTCCTATATATAATTCTTCACCTCCGGACCATTCCGGAACTCCTCATGACGTCCGGGATCTCATCCGGGACTCCGTACAACTTTCGGGTTACTGCATATTCATATCTCTACAACCCTAGCGTCACCGAACCTTAAGTGTGTAGACCCTACGGGTTTGGGAGACATGTAGACATGACCGAAATGGCTCTCCGGTCAATAACCAACAGCGGGATCTGGATACCCATGTTGGCTCCCACATGCTCCTCGATGATCTCATCGGATGAACCACGATGTCGAGGATTCAAGCAACCCCCTATACAATTCCCTTTGTCAATCGGTACGTTACTTGCCCGAGATTCGATCGTCGGTATCCCAATACCTCGTTCAATCTCGTTACCGGCAAGTCACTTTACTCGTATCGTAATGCATGATCCCGTGACCAGACACTTGGTCACTTTGAGCTCATTATGATGATGCATTACCGAGTGGGCCCAGAGATACCTCTCCGTTATACGGAGTGACAAATCCCAGTCTTGATCCGTGTCAACCCAACAGGCACTTTCGGAGATACCCGTAGTATACCTTTATAGTCACCCAGTTACGTTGTGACGTTTGGTACACCCAAAGCACTCCTACGGCATCCGGGAGTTACACGATCTCATGGTCTAAGGAAAAGATACTTGACATTGGAAAAACTCTAGCAAACGAACTATATGATCTTGTGCTATGTTTAGGATTGGGTCTTGTCCATCACATCATTCTCCTAATGATGTGATCTCGTTATCAATGACATCCAATGTCCATAGTCAGGAAACCATGACTATATGTTGATCAACGAGCTAGTCAACTAGAGGCTTACTAGGGACATGTTGGTGTCTATGTATTCACACATGTATTATGATTTCCGGATAACACAATTATAGCATGAATAAAAGACAATTATCATGAACAAGGAAATATAATAATAATCTTTTTATTATTGCCTCTAGGGCATATTTCCAACAGTCTCCCACTTGCACTAGAGTCAATAATCTAGTTACATTGTGATGAATCGAACACCCATGGAATTCTGGTGTTGATCATGTTTTGCTCTAGGAAGAGGTTTAGTCAACGGATCTGCTACATTCAGGTCCGTATGTACTTTACAAATATCTATGTCTCTATCTTGAACATTTTCACGAATGGAGTTGAAGCGACGCTTGATGTGCCTGGTCTTCTTGTGAAACCTGGGCTCCTTGGCAAGTGCAATAGCTCCAGTGTTGTCACAGAAGAGTTTGATCGGCCCCGACGCATTGGGTATGACTCCTAGGTCGGTGATGAACTCCTTCACCCAAATTGCTTCATGCGCTGCCTCCGAGGCTGCCATGTACTCCGTTTCACATGTAGATCCCGCCACGACGCTCTGCTTGCAACTGCACCAGCTTACTGCCCCACCATTCAAAATATACACGTATCCGGTTTGTGACTTAGAGTCATCCAGATCTGTGTCGAAGCTAGCGTCGACGTAACCCTTTATGACGAGCTCTTCGTCACCTCCATAAACGAGAAACATTTCCTTAGTCCTTTTCAGGTACTTCAGGATATTCTTGACCGCTGTCTAGTGTTCCTTGCCGGGATTACTTTGGTACCTACCTACCAAACTTATGGCAAGGTTTACATCAGGTCTGGTACACAGCATGGCATACATAATAGAACCTATGGCTGAGGCATAGGGGATGACACTCATCTCTTCTATATCTTCTGTCGTGGTCGGACATTGAGCTGAGCTCAATTTCACACCTTGCAACACAGGCAAGAACCCCTTATTAGACTGATCCATATTGAACTTCTTCAATATCTTATCAAGGTATGTGCTTTGTGAAAGACCTATGAGGCGTCTTGATCTATCTCTATAGATCTTGATGCCTAATATATAAGCAGCTTCTCCAAGGTCCTTCATTGAAAAACTCTTATTCAAGTGGGCCTTAATGTTGTCCAAAAGCTCTATATCATTTCCCATCAAAAGTATGTCATCTACATATAATATGAGAAATGCTACAGAGCTCCCACTCACTTTCTTGTAAACGCAGGCTTCTCCATAAGTCTGCATAAACCCAAACGCTCTGATCATCTCATCAAAGCGAATGTTCCAACTCCGAGATGCTTGCACCAGCCCATAAATCGAGCGTTGGAGCTTGCACACCTTGTCTGCATTCTTAGGATCGACAAAACCTTCCGGCTGCATCATATACAATTCTTCCTTAAGGAAACCATTAAGGAATGCTGTTTTGACGTCCATTTTCCATATCTCATAATCATAGAATGCGGCAATTGCTAACATGATTCGGACGGACTTCAGCTTCGCTACCGGTGAGAAAGTCTCATCGTAGTCAACCCCTTGAACTTGTCGATAACCCTTAGCGACAAGCTGAGCTTTATAGACGGTCACATTACCATCCGCGTCTGTCTTCTTAAAGATCCATTTATTTTCTATGGCTCGCCGCTCAACGGGCAAGTCAGTCAAAGTCCATACTTTGTTTTCATACATGGATCCTATCTCGGATTTCATGACTTCCAGCCATTTGTCGGAATCCGGGCCCGCCATCGCTTCTTCATAGTTCGAAGGTTCACCATTGCCTAACAACATGATTTCCAAGACAGGGTTGTCGTACCACTCTGGTGCGGAACGTTTATCTTGTGGACCTACAAAGTTCAGTAGCAACATGATCTGAAGTTTCATGATCATCATCATTAACTTCCTCTCTAGTCGGTGCAGGCACCTCAAGAACATTTTCTTGAGTTGCGCCATTTTCCGGTTCAAGAGGCAATACTTCATCAAGTTCTATTTTTCTCCCACTTACTTCTTTCGAGAGAAACTCTTTCTCTAGAAAGGATCCATTCTTGGCAACAAAGATCTTGCCTTCGGATCTGAGGTAGAAGGTATACCCAATAGTTTCTTTAGGGTATCCTATGAAGACACATTTTTCCGACTTGGGTTCGAGCTTTTCAGGTTGAAGTTTCTTGACATAAACATCGCATCCCCAAACTTTTAGAAACGACAGCTTAGGTTTCTTCCCAAACCATAATTCATACGGTGTCGTCTCAACGGATTTCGACGGAGCCCTATTTAAAGTGAATGCGGCAATCTCTAAAGCATAGCCCCAAATGATAGCGGTAAATTGGTAAGAGACATCATAGATCGCACCATATCTAATAGAGTGCGATTACGATGTTCGAACACACCATTACGCTGAGGTGTTCCAGGCGGCGTCAGTTGTGAAACTATTCCATATTTTCTTAAGTGTGTGCCAAATTCGTGACTCAAGTATTCTCCTCCATGATCTGATCGCAAGAACTTGATTTTCCTGTCACGTTGATTCTCAACCTCGCTCTGAAATTCCTTAAACTTTTCAAAGGTCTCAGACTTGTGTTTCATTAAATAGACATACCCATATCTACTCAAGTCATCAGTGAGGGTGAGAACATAACGATAGCCACCGCGAGCCTCAACACTTATTGGACCGCACACATCAGTATGTATGATTTCCAATAAGTTGGTTGCTCGCTCCATTGTTCCTGAGAACGGAGTCTTGGTCATTTTACCCATGAGGCATGGTTCGCACGTGTCAAGTGATTTGTAATCAAGAGACTCTAAAAGTCCATCTGCATGGAGCTTCTTCATGCATTTGACACCTATGTGACCAAGGCGACAGTGCCACAAGTATGTGGGACTATCATTATCAACCTTACATCTTTTGGTACTCACACTATGAATATGTGTAGCATTACGCTCGAGATTCATTAAGAATAAACCATTACCATCGGAGCATGACCATAAAACATATCTCTCATATAAATAGAACAACCATTATTCTCGGATTTAAATGAGTAGCCATCTCGTATTAAACAACATCCTGATACAATGTTCATGCTCAAACTTGGCACTAAATAACAATTATTTAGGTTCAAAACTAATCCCGTAGGTAAATGTAGAGGTAGCGTGCCGACGGCGATCACATCGACCTTGGAACCATTCCCGACGCGCATCGTCACCTCATCCTTCGCCAGTCTCCGCTTATTCCGCAGCTCCTGCTTTGAGTTACAAATGTGAGCAACTGCATCAGTATCAAATACCCAGGAGCTACTACGAGTACTGGTAAGGTACACATCAATTACATGTATATCACATATACCTTTCGTTTTGCCGGCCTTCTTGTCTGCTAAGTATTTGGGGCAGTTCCGCTTCCAGTGACCACTTTCTTTGCAATAAAAGCACTCAGTCTCGGGCTTCGGTCCATTCTTTGGCTTCTTCCCGGCAGCTTGCTTGCCGGGCGCAGCAACTCCCTAGCCGTCCTTCTTGAAGTTCTTCTTACCCTTGCTTTTCTTGAACTTAGTGGTTTTATTCACCATCAACACTTGATGTTCCTTTTTGACTTCTACCTCTGCTGATTTCAGCATTGCAAATACTTCAGGAATGGTCTTTTCCATCCCCTGCATATTGAAGTTCATCACAAAGCTCTTGTAGCTTGGTGGAAGCGACTGAAGGATTCTGTCAATGACCGCGTCATCCGGGAGATTAACTCCCAGCTGAGTCAAGCTGTTATGCAACCCAGACATTTTGAGTATGTGCTCACTAACAGAACTATTTTCCTCCATCTTACAGCTGAAGAACTTGTCGGAGACTTCATATCTCTCGACCCGGGCATGAGCTTGAAAAACCATTTTCAGCTCTTCGAACATCTCATATGCTCCGTGTCTCTCAAAACGCTTTTGGAGTCCCGGTTCTAAGCTGTAAAGGGTGCTGCACTGAACGAGGGAGTAATCATCGGAACGTGTCTGCCAAGCGTTCATAACGTCTTGTTCTGCAGGGAGAACAGGTGCTTCACCTAGCAGTGCTTGTAGGACATAATCTTTCTTGGCAGCTATGAGGATGATCCTCAGGTTCCGGACCCAGTCCGTATAGTTGCTGCCATCGTCTTTCAGCTTGGTTTTCTCTAGGAACGCGTTGAAGTTGAGAACAACATTGGCCATTTGATCTACAATACATGTTGTAAAGATTTTAGACTAAGTTCATGATAATTAAGTTCATCTAAATTAAATTATTCAATGAACTCCCACTCAGATAGACATCCCTCCAGTCATCTAAGTATAAATGATCCGAGTTAACTAGGCCGTGTCCGATCATCACGTGAGACGGGCTAGCCAACATCGGTGAACATCTTCATGTTGATCGTATCTTCTATACGACTCATGCTCGACCTTTCGGTCTTCTGTGTTCCGAGGCCATGTCTGTACATGCTAGGCTTGTCAAGTCAACCTGAGTGTTTGCATGTGTAAATCTGTCTTACACCCGTTGTATGTGAACGTCGGAATCTATCACAACCGATCATCACGTGGTGCTTCGAAACAACGAACCGTCGCAACGGTGCACAGTTAGGGGGAACACTTTCTTAAAATTATTATGAGGGATCATCTTATTTACTACCGTCGTTCTAAGTAAACAAGATGCAAAAACATGATAAACATCACATGCAATCAAATAATAATAGTGACATGATATGGCCAATATCACATAGCTCCTTTGATCTCCATCTTGGGGCTCCATGATCATCTTGTCACCGGCATGACACCATGATCTCCATCATCATGATCTCCATCATCGTGTCTCCATGAAGTTGCTCGCCAACTATTACTTCTACTACTATGGCTAACACGTTTAGCAATAAAGTAAAGTAATTTACATGGTGTTTCTCAATGACACGCAGGTCATACAAAAAATAAAGACAACTCCTATGGCTCCTGCCGGTTGTCATACTCATCGACATGCAAGTCGTGATTCCTATTACAATAGCATGAACATCTCATACATCACATATATATCATTCATCATTCATCACAACTTTGGCCATATCACATCACAAAAACACTTGCTGCAAAAACAAGTTAGATGTCCTCTAATTGTTGTTGCAAGTTTTACGTGGCTGCAATAGGGTTCTAGCAAGAACGTTTTCTTACCTACATGAAAGCCACAACGTGATTTGTCAACTTCTATTTACCCTTCATAAGGACCCTTTTCATCGAATCCGCTCCAACCAAAATGGGAGAGACAGACACCCGCCAGCCACCTTATCCAACTAGTGCATGTCAGTCGGTGGAACCAGTCTCACGTAAGCGTACGTGTAAGGTTGGTCCGGGCCTCTTCATCCCACAATACCGCTGAAGCAAAATAAGACTAGTAGCGGCAAGAAAGTTGACAACATCTACGCCCACAACAAATTGTGTTCTACTCGTGCAAAGAGAACTACGCATAGACCTAGCTCATGATGCCACTGTTGGGGAACGTTGCAGAAAACAAAATATTTCCTATGATTTCACCAAGATCCATCTATGAGTTCATCTAGCAACGAGTGATCGGATTGCATCTACATACCTTTGTAGATCACGCGCGAAAGCGTTCAAAGAACGGGGATGAGGAAGTCGTACTCGACGTGATCCAAATCACCGGAGATCCTAGCGCCGAACGGACGGCACCTTCGTGTTCAACACACGTACGGTCAGCATGACGTCTCCTCCTTCTTGATCCAGCAAGGGGGGAGGAGAGGTTGATGAAGATCCAGCAGCACGACGGCGTGGTGGTGGATGCAGGGGGTCACCGCAGCAGGGCTTCGCCGTTCTACTGCGAGAGGGAGAGGTGTAGCAGGGGAGAGGGAGGCGCCAAGACTCAAGGGTGCGGCTGCCCCTCCCTCCCCCCACTTTATATAGGCTCCCCTAGGGGGGGCGCCGGCCCTAGGAGATGGGATCTCCTAGGGGGGGCGGCGGCCAAGGGTGGAGTGGCCCTCAAGGCAAGTGGGGCGCCCCCCCCCCCACCCTAGGGTTTCCAACCCTAGGCGCAGGGGGTGGGCCAAGGGGGGCGCATCAGCCCACTATGGGCTGGTTCCCCTCCCCACTTCAGCCCATGGGGCCCTCCGGGATGGGTGGCCCCACCAGGTGGACCCCCGGGACCCTTCCGGTGGTTCCGGTACAATACCGGTGACCCCTAAAACTCTCCCGATGACCGAAACTGCACTTCCTATATATAATTCTTCACCTCCGGACCATTCCGGAACTCCTCGTGGCGTCCGGGATCTCATCTGGGACTCCGAACAACTTTCGGGTTACTGCATATTCATATCTCTACAACCCTAGCGTCACCGAACCTTAAGTGTGTAGACCCTACGGGTTCGGGAGACATGTAGACATGACCGAAATGGCTCTCCGGTCAATAACCAACAGCGGGATCTGGATACCCATGTTGGCTCCCACATGCTCCTCGATGATCTCATCGGATGAACCACGATGTCGAGGATTCAAGCAACCCCGTATACAATTCCCTTTGTCAATCGGTACGTTACTTGCCCGAGATTCGATCGTCGGTATCCCAATACCTCGTTCAATCTTGTTACCGGCAAGTCACTTTTACTCGTATCGTAATGCATGATCCCGTGACCAGACACTTGGTCACTTTGAGCTCATTATGATGATGCATTACCGAGTGGGCCTAGAGATACCTCTCCGTTATACGGAGTGACAAATCCCAGTCTTGATCCGTGTCAATCCAACAGACACTTTCGGAGATACCCGTAGTACACCTTTATAGTCACCTAGTTACGTTGTGACGTTTGGTACACCCAAAGCACTCCTACGGCATCCGGGAGTTACACGATCCCATGGTCTAAGGAAAAGATACTTGACATTGGAAAAACTCTAGCAAACGAACTATACGATCTTGTGCTATGTTTAGGATTGGGTCTTGTCCATCACATCATTCTCCTAATGATGTGATCTCGTTATCAATGACATACAATGTTCATAGTCAGGAAACCATGACTATATGTTGATCAACGAGCTAGTCAACTAGAGGCTTACTAGGGACATGTTGGTGTCTATGTATTCGCACATGTATTATGATTTCCGGATAACACAATTATAGCATGAATAAAAGACAATTATCATGAACAAAAAAATATAATAATAATCCTTTTATTATTGCCTTTAGGGCATATTTCCAACAAATGACCTATCATCACTTATAATGGCGGTGTCCTGACAGGTTTGGAAAGAAAGAAATAACCGCATATTCAACAACAAAGCAAACCACTTCCTGAAGGTCGCTGAGAACATTATCAATGAGCTGAATTCTTGAAGAATCGCTGGATTCAAAGGAGCAAAATGGACAGGCGCGAGATAATTTCTTTCTTTCTTTCTTTTTCTAGTGTACATTTGTATAGCTTTTTCTTCCCCTTTCTGGCTGTCAGCCGTCCTGAATCTTGACCTGTATTTCTTGGAGTGTCTCATCCTATCTTAAATGAATGAAATCAGCACAATGCTGTTTTTCGTCAAAAAAAAAAAAGCAAGGCCTCCAATTGAGCAGCATGCTCCGTTGCGAGGAGCAAGGCCAAGGCGGTCAAGGAATCATCTATCGTATCCTGCTTGACGCGGTCGACCACACCGGCGGACGTGTACGAGGAGGCGGCGACCAAAGTGCGTAAGCTCCTCTACTTCGGCAAAGCCCCGTGGTAGGTAGCGGCCGGGTTGGCAGGACTAGTTAGCCGGTGTTTCCCATGTGGATGGAGTATCAAGCGTGTTTGCCTTTTGTTTCGCACCACTAATAAGATGTTGCAAGAAAAGCAGTAATGGTACACGCACGGGGTCATTACGGGGGTTTACGTGGTGGATCCATCTGGTAGTTTATGGTTGTCCATTTGGGAAAATTGGCCCATATCCTCCATAATGCTCCTGTAAAAACCCGTGAGTCTAGCATTTTTGCAAGAACACTCACCCTGCCACCGCCGAGTTCGCCCTTCCTCGGTGCTATCGTGGAAACCTGCTGGATCCGTCGCCACCTTCCTCTCCCGCTCCCCCTCATCTCACTGCTGCCGGAGGAGTATGCCGGCGAAGCCCGTGCAGTCTCCTTTTTCTAGGAACACCTACAACTTTATTGATCATAACAATTATAGATACACTGATTGTACCTAAAATCCAAGAAAATACAAATTAACTCCTATGACTAAGAATTACAATGAAATCTCTTGTAAACATCTTTTTCGTTGTAGCAATCTCTACTTGAAGAAATACTCCAAAGACTTCGGTAAAGAGGTTGCAATTGAAATAGAGCAACGATATTGTCATTCTTTCACCTGCACAAACATTACTCCCCCCTTCCATCTATATAGGGCCTAATACGTTTTTCGAGGCTAACTTTGACCAAATGTTAGGGCAATAATATATGACATGCAAATTACACAAAGCACATTGTCAAATTCGTATGTGAAAGGAGTTTTCAATGATATAATTTTCACATTATGCATGCCATGTATTATTAATCTTGTCAATAGTCAAAGGATGTCTTAAAAAACGCATTAGGCCCTATATAGATGGAAGGAGGGAGTACCAATAATGGTTTTTGAAAGCACCTTGCCCATCCAAAGAGATGGGAAGCCTTGATCGATGAATGTATTTGGGTCGGGTATGACCCCCTAGAAGTGCAGGTTGTCAAATCACTATATCTTCACCATGGTGTCGATGAAAATTGATCTCACCTCCACAAATAATCAGACCAGTAAAAAAAAGGCTTGACACAACAATATAAACTCATTGGATCTGAATAACTGGATCTGCGAGGTCAGAAAACTCTCTGACTTCAAGGCACCGCCAAAAGAATGAGATGAATTTATTCTCACAAAACTATTATTACCATGGTGTCGATGAAAATTGATTTCACCTCCACAAATAATCAGACCAGCAAAAAAAGGCTTGACACAACAACATAAACTCATCAGATCTTAATAACCGGATCTATGAGGACAGAGAACTCTCTAACTTCATGGCACCGACAAAAGAACGAGAGGAATATATTCTCACAAAACTGTGATGATGACTAGACGATGGTATAGAACATAGAAGTCTTGAAGATCCGAGGTCCCCCCACCTCTCGCATGCGTTCCTCCTTCGTTTATGCACGCTAGAGAATCATTACATTAGTTTTTTTTATACAAGAGAATCGTTACATTAAATGTACAGAGAGAGAGAGAGAGTTGGGTCAGTTGGTCAGCAACGCGAAATGAGGCCCGACCCGGCCCGTGGAGTAAACGCGGCCCAGAGGAGAAGCGGTCAAGGGGTCGCGGAGCCTTTATGATTTCTCCGCCTACTCTCTCGCTCGCCTTCGCTCCCTCTCTCTCTCTCTCCCTCCCCCACAAACGCGTGCGTCTCCTCCCTCTCCCCGGCGGCGGCGGCGGGCGAACACCGATCGATCGCGAGGTAATCTCACCACCGACCCCTCTCCCCATCTTCCCCATTTCTGTACGTGCGAACCTGGGTCTCCGCCGCCGACCGCGTACGTGTGCGCGCGCGCGTTCGAGCGAGGTTTGCCGCCGTTTTTATTTCCCACGGTTAATCTAGGGTACGGGGATTGCCGAGGATACCGCGGGATCCGTAGCATGCGCCGTGAAGGGCGCTTCCGCGCGCGTCGATCGGATCCAACCGCGCTCTCCACGGTCCGTGATTGGTGGCGCCGGGTTTGGCTCCTCGATGATCGTCGTCGTTTGTCTCGTCGGGGAGGATTTGATTTTGGGAAATCAAGGCCGCGGTCTCAGGATGGTCGGTGGATACGTAGTGATTTGTTACCATGATTCGTATCCTTCGGTTCGTTGCCGACGGGATGGATGGGTGGGTCGTCATTTTTACCCGGTGGATCTGTGGTGGCTTTTCATATAAAAATGTCTCATCTTGATCTCTGCACATGTGCATGCATACCTTTTGAGTTCCCCTTCAACCTGATCATTGATACGGTACTAGTTGTGATTAGCATGGTCAAAGGGGCGCATAAATCATCTCTTTGGTGGTTCATGTGTACCCTTGCACATAATGCACCCCATATGCACGCCCCTTTCCCTTCCATGACGCGCCATCTTCCATTGTCACATGGCGGATTGCGTTCGTTCATGACTATGCCATGCGAATTAAGAAAACAGCCGCCTATGTGGATCGAGAAATCAGCCGACTGTGTTAGTGGGGCTGCTCGCTTTCTGTCATGCCATGCATTTGAATTTTGATACATGTGAGTAGTTCTGTATACCTGTCCATTACATTTGACGATCTGCATCATGTTTCATCATTGTGCAGCAGCAATGTCGGGCAAGTACATTATCGGTTCGCTGGTTGGATCCCTTGGCATTGCATATGTCTGCGACGCCATCGTTTCCGACAAGAAGATCTTTGGAGGTGAGTACCATGCTGTTACATGAAATGCCTGTAGGATGCCTGCGCCCCTAACCTCTTGGAAGAATATGCATCTGACGCTGCTTGTTCCATTCGGATCCAGGCACTGTGTGCAAGACGGCGACAGACAAGGAGTGGTTTCAGGCCACGGACGCCAAGTTCCAGGCCTGGCCCCGTGTCGCCGGGCCGCCGGTCGTCATGAACCCCATCAGCCGCCAGAACTTCATCGTGAAGGACCCCTGAATGCGCTGCGGCGCAAGCTCGACCAGCGTTTTGCTTCCACCATGCAGCCAAAGTTTCTTTTCTAGGGTTTTGAAGTTCCTAATAAAAGGGACTTTAAAGTCAGGGTATACTATTTTTTTCTCGAATTTCAGTTTCCGTGAGCAACTTTGGGGGGCTTTACCGCTCGCTCACTCGCCTTTCGATGAACTATGTTCCTCGGTGAAATTTCCCACGAGGCAGTAAAATAACTGCATTGTAGTTTCTGCATTGTATTTCATGTTCTGTGTTTCTTCCTGATGATGCTGCACGTTTATGCTGTGATGATACCCAGCCTACTGTTTTTGTCTGGTAGTGCACCATAATTATTTTTGCTTGATTTATGCTGCCTTTGCACCCTGCCTGTGCTGCTGTTACTGCACAATTGCAAACTTTTATTGACAAGAATACATCAGCTGCTGTTTAGATTGCATATCGTTTTGTGTTATCTTGCTGAGAACGCTGGACTCAGCTGGAGTTTTGCGATATATCAGTGCCCACTGAAGCCAAACTATGGCCTAACACTAGTGCAAGCCTTTGCACCTGTGGGCTTGTATGCAGAGAGGATGTTTTTCCTTTTTGGACAGAACTGTGCGATCAACTTCAATTAATTTGCGTTTTGAACAATGCAACACAATGGCCACGAGCCATTCACATGAACCTGATGTTCTTGATCCGCTGAAATGGTTTACATGCCAATTGTAGTTAACATCAGCGTCTTTGACACAACAGATTTCTGTAAAATTAGGAGCATAGTACACGCATGGAGGAGATTAAAATGATGGTAACATGAACATAAGACTTCTGAATGTGTTTGCTTCCGGATGGGGCACATCGAAGGGGCCACGCATGATGGCAAAAGGACAAACTAAAAAACCGTGAAATTGGATGACTACTCCCATGTTCCATGTCAATGTCAACAAATTTGGTGATGTGGCTCCTTACATTCATGGAGGGGAAGATAGAGCAGGGATTGGATGGTGATAGAAAACGAAAGCTTCCGCTAGAAAAAAGAGGAATTAGAATCACAAATGAACCACAAAACTTTTTTAGTCGTCGCAAGTTCTCGGGGAATAAAAGATATCCCCGCATCTTGATACAAGCACTGAACATATGGCCTATGGCTACCGGAATGCTAATGTAAATTATTTTTTTCGAAAAGGGGAGGCTCCCCGGCCTCTGCATCAGAACGATGCTGGAATGCTAATGTAATTGACTGGATCCGTTGCTTTTTCCTAGGTCATATGCCGAGCCAAATCTCCGCGTGCAAATCTTTGCTTGGCTGCTCTTTCAGAAAATACTCAACTCCAAAGCAGCGAAATGTGACAGGAACTGTTCAGATTGGATAATGCAAAATTGCAAATGCGCTCAGCTAGGCACTCCCAGATAGACGGTCAGACAGAGAGAGTGAATATGCTTTACTCATCGTGCCGACCCAAGTGGGCTCCCAGTGGTTGCACTTAGCAGAGTTTTCGTACAATATGTACAACCTGTCACTCGGCCGGCTAACAAAACCCCATCTCAGATCCCAACATGGCAGGCACTACACCACGTCACTTGGGATTTCAAGGTGTTGATTCATGTAAAGTTCCTTATCTGTCATGATACATGACACGCTATGCACAAGAAAGCACAACAAATGACCTGCCCGTATGCAAAATAAGGGGGCGTTTCATTCGTTTGGTTAAGGATGGTCAATTTCATTCGTTTGGTTGGGAGGATAATGGTGGTTGGGGATAATCAGTTTTATGTTTGGTTTGGAAGGATGACAAGTGGATGGGTTGTTCAGTACCTCTCAGGTGAGAATACGCTGTACAAAAGACAAAAAAGAAAGAACTGAGCATGTGTGTGAGGACCTTGCATGGTGTCACGTTAGTTTGTTTTTCTTTGCGTAGAAGTAGTAGGGCCGAGTCGTGCTTCTTTTACGGCGGGGCAGTAGCTGCATGTGTGGCCTTGATCCATAGGATGGCGGGATGGCATGTTCAGAGAGGGCATGGTGATCGGATCGCACGTCTGTTACGCAAGGAAATTGATCGGGCTGGGTTGAGATGAGCACCGCTCCGGACCTCACATCAAATTAATTCAGTAGAAAATTCATAAATTATCTGTACTGCGCTTGGATTTGTGGAGAACAAAAATGACTTGACATTTCAACTGTACGTAGTTGGTACTATTACACTGCAGGCAGATAGTTAGGTGGCGTTTGGTTTGCTGTCCCTATTGCTGACGCGATAGTGCTTCCAGGTCCATGTCCAGGACTTCTATCCCTTCATCATGTGCGATGATAACCCTACACGGAAAATACATTATAGGTTGAAATTTTCTCAAAAGGTAGAGTTATGTCCGAAATGCCAAAAAACAAACTCAATACAATAGAGCTGAAGGAAATGATGCCTTGATTCTTCACTATACGTAGTTTAGTGAAGACCGTTTAATATCTCTACGATTCTAAGATACCACCATTTACAGTACCTCTAATATATAAGTTATCTTCATTTCAAGCAAAACTTCACCAAAGGATGGAGTTACAAGTCGGAAACTGCCTGCCAAAAACTAACAAAAAGTAACAGAGCTTAAGAGAGGCCAGCTACTGATGCTTTTATCCTACACTTTAGTATACCAATGACCGTTTTATAACCCCACGCTTGTAAAATACACTAGTATGTACTCCTTCCGTTCCTAAATATTTGTCTTTTTAGAGATTTCAAATGGACTACTACATACAGATGTATATAGATATATTTTAGAGTGTAGATTCACTCATTTTGCTCCGTATGTATTCACTTGTTGAAATCTCTAGAAAGACAAATATTTAGAAACGGAGGGAATATATATAAGCCACGTTTCAGTGTGCCTGAAATAAAAAAAAACTCAACTACTTTCTATAAAAACATCCATGTTGCAGTTCAATTGCTACATTTCAAAGAGAACTTCACTAGAAGGACATATAGAGTTAGATGTTGGAAAGGGTCAAAAGTAATACACCCTTTGCCTCATATTAATTGACGCTCAAATGGATGTATCTAGCACCCCTGAAGGAGGGAGTACAAGACAATAGAGCTTGAGAAATGGTTAATTGCTAATGTTTTCTTTTTGCGGGGAAACTGTTAATGCTTTGATTGACCCTCAAATATTTGTTGTTTATTTAAGACTTTTTAATTATTCCACATTTCTAGGATGTGGGTACTTCTGCTCAGTTTGCACACGGGCAGTAAGAAACTAAAAATTGAACGTCTTTCCATAGAAAATCTTTGGCTCCAAAGATATATTTTTAAAAATGAACTTTGATCCATTTATAGGCCAATATTATGCGATCCATCGGTTCAAAAAAAAAATAGATACTATGCAATCCACTAAGGTGTCCCTTCATTCGCACATCTGAATATGGTATAAAAGTGACCAAAAAGATGCATTATATACCTTCTTGAGCCTACAAATGCAAAATCCAAATTCTCACTGTCATGTGTCCATTGAAAAGTCTTCAGAAGCCTGTAAACATACAGTCCACAGTCAGTTGTGAAAATGATTTTTGTTGCGAGTCAGTTGTGAAAATGATTTTTGTTGCGAGGGTGTCAAATGAATTCGTGTAGCCCCATGGAGCCACCCAACCGAAAGAATCAGATCGACGCATCCTAAATTGTTGGCGCCTCCATCATCTAGTCTGCCTCCGGTCCTGTCGATGCCGCCGGCCTGGTGGAGCTTAGAGCATCTCGAACAAATTCTTACATCGCACAAAACCGCTGATAGATGCAAATTGTTTTACTCAAAATGATATAAAATTGTGCACCATTGCAGTACTTGGGTGCTCGAGCAAAACTAAGGCAAAACACGCGCAACCCCAACTGCCGAGTGGAACCATCCCGCCATGTGCCCGTCGCCTGCCAAATCCTATGGACACCTCCTCGGACACCGACGCCGCCAACACCGCTCCAACACACCTCACCATGGCCGTCTCCGTGGTGATGTAAATTTTACATCATCGGTTAGAGTTGAAATTTTTTTTTGGTGAAGTAAATTTTACATCATCTATTGAAGTTGAAGGGTTTTTATGATGTAAAACCATATTTTTATGATGTAAATTTTACTCGAAGCACAATTTGATGATGTATTTTATATCGTCTATTGAAGATGCTCAGCGTACATGGAGGCCGGCACCACCGCATGCATGCTCGTGCTGCAGCTCTAGGAGACCTGTAGTTGGCCGGCGTCGACCGCAGGTTCCCTTGCTGCTCCACCGTATGTATTGGTCGCTCGGAGAAGCCATGGCCACTGGCTCCACCGCGTGCGTCTGCTCCACTGTTTCATTTTTCTTTTGTTTTTTTCCTTTTGTGTTTTTTTCCTGGAGGGCCCCACCTATAAAAACAAAGATAGTGTCTAACTTTTCTTTTTCCCATGGTCCCCACACGTAAGGGAGAGAGTGTCCTACACAAATCGCAGCCTAACTTAACGAGGGGGATGCACCCGTAGGTCAAATATATCGTCTTTGACCGTGTCCGCGTCCGCGTCCGCGTCAGCATCCAATCGGGGCAAACCAGCCAAGGACATTTTTTGACGCGTATGAGATAGTTGAGGGGGTAAGGAAGCGAACAAAACATCAAAGGGTTATGTGAACGACCAAGTTTCTTTTTTTTTTTGAAGGAGGACGACCCCCTGCCTCTGCATCCATCTTAAGTTGTACTGGTGCATCGACCTTGCCCGGTCTATCTACCGCCGACACCACCACGACGTCAGGCAGCGTCACCCTCCTGCGCGAGTCCATCTCCGCTCATCAGGCGCTGAGTCTCCACTGCGCCACGCCGCCGAGATCCGCCGTCATCAATGGACCAGATGAATCACCGCTCCTCCTCTTGTCCCCTCCAACCAGCACTTGTTTCAAAATAATGCCCCCATGAGGGAGAACGATACCGAAGGCATCGTCATTGTCCGTTCCGGTAGACCCAGATCTAGGGTTTCCCCTGGAACTTCCCGATCAGGTGGATGTGACCAGCAATGACGATGCCTCCAGAAGGGAACGACGTCTGAGACGCCGCCATCGTTCGCCAAGACCGCAGTCAGGCGCGATTTTCACCAGAAGCCACGTCTTCCCGACCTTGCAGCTAGCTGGAACCGAGCGGAACCTCGTCACGAAGACGTATGTCGTCGTCGGTAGTCCGGCAGAGATCCGACATCTCCTCACCGGTCCCTCCACGCGCCGCCGGTCGGCGGAAGGCCTCCCCGCGACAGATCCAAACGGGGCGTTGGATCCGCAGTGACCACCATCACCATCACGACCAGGACAGCCCACCCCGCCGGATGGGGCGCTGCCACCGCTGCCACCCATTCAGGGCCGCCGCCGCCGCGATGGTGCTCCGGCCCCCGCCGCACAGCCCGGAGTCGCCATCCCAGCCGCTGCTGTTGGATCGCACGAGAGGAGCCGCCCCCGCCGCTTCAGATGGGATCCGCTGCATCCACCCGCCCAGATACGACCAAGTTTCTTGAAGGTTCTAAAATAGATTTTTCCTGTTAGAAATATCTGGCTGAGTATAACCTTTTAACATATCATATTTTTTTGAAACAGGCTTTCGCCCCGCTTTATAAATAAAGCCCCAACCACACAAAGTACACGGCTGAATGATACAAGATGATGAGGTGACCCTTTTACAAAGCAGATTCCGGTATAAACGGGAAACACGGACCGCTAGAGACTACGTGACTGAAAAATATCATAGGAAGACCTGAGAACACCGCCACACAACACCCTAGAACACCTAAGCTCCACGACAACACCCTCAGGAGGGAGAACGGCACCAGGCGTCGCCGCTATCGAGTCCAACGGTCAAGGGTTTGCACCCGGAACTCAGGCATGGAGAAGAGCACCACAAAGATGTCTTCAAGAAGATAACGGATCCCATGAGCGTCGCCATTGTCGGTGACAAGGCGCAGAGCTTTCGCTCAGTAGCTCCCCCATGCCACCATGAGTTCTTCAAGAGAGGCGTAGCGGGTCCAGATCCCCAGCTCCGGATCGCGTAGCCACTGCGGAAGACAAATGGCCTACCCAAGCCACCCATCGCTATACCTCATGCCGCCCACATGACCAAGAGGTATAGCCACCACCACCGCCATGGTGCCTTTCGAAGGGCCAACCAAGCGGACTACCTTCCAGGGCCACCGCCTCGGCTTCCAAGCCACGAGAGATCGTGCATCGCCTGCTTCACAGTGCACAAATTACGGGAGGATAAGCCCGGCATCAGCCACCAAGCCAGTGTCAGCGCCACCATCATCGGGGCGCCCACGCCTGCAGTCCCACACCAATCCCGGTGGACCAGGGGGCATGACTCAGTGGCTTCCGACGGCCATCGTTAAGAAACCAGTTCAGACGACGCCAAGGCCGCGGCTTGAAGCA
The DNA here is from genome assembly GCF_002162155.2 of Triticum dicoccoides. Lineage (NCBI taxonomy): Eukaryota > Viridiplantae > Streptophyta > Magnoliopsida > Poales > Poaceae > Triticum > Triticum dicoccoides. The sequence goes on from NC_041392.1 coordinate 18,929,313, forward strand.
CCGATCCAACCGCCGGCACTACCCAGGACCTCTACCGACGCTATAATGTGAGGAAGCCTCGCCAACCGGGCCGCAGCACCCACCTTGACATAGCCAGAGGCAACCAAACCACGCGAAGGAATCAAAGAACTCTAGGCAGGAGGACCAGGTCAAACTCCTGCCTGGCGGCTTGTCCACACCGTCAGCCTATTGCCAGCAGACGCATCCAGTGCAGGCGGTCATTGGCCCAAACATGGGGGCGACACATGGCGGCCGGCAAGTCCGGCCACCTACGAGCCAGCCGGCAACCCGCTCCACCTCGGCTCCGCGCACATGGTCCCGTCACTGCCGACCACGCCCAGGCCACCGCCGGCTGACCACAACCCTGCCTCCACGCTCGCAGGGAGAACCCACGGTACAACCACCGGCTGTCGGACCGAGCCCTAGCCCATCGGCGCAACCGCAAGCTGCGACGGGGCCAGCCAGGCCGACGCCAACCCGTGCTCGCCACCCATGGCTCCCCCGATCGACGGAAGCTCGGATCCGCCGGGGCGACCGTGCCGCTCATTGCACCAACTCCAAAGGAGTGACGCCCGCAGAGCACGTCTGCCCCCACACCACCCAGCATCCCGCGCCGCCATGGCCCGCGCCTCCCGCTACCAGCCGGCTGGAGGCGCCCCTGGTCCAGATCTGAATCAAGAAACCGACCACCGCCGCCCCGCGCAAGCACGCACCACCTGCCCCTGCTGCGCACGTGCCCGCATAGCCACCACAGCAAGGACGCCTGCACGCCTCGCCGCCGCCGCCGCACCCCACGCCAAGCGCTGCGCCCCTGTTGACCACCGCGTCTCGCACCACGCGCCGCCAGACAAGGAGGAAGGAGAGCCCCGCCGCCGCCGAGGCGGACCAGGCTTTGCCCGCCCGCGCCCTCCAGCGGCGGCGAGGGGAAGGTGAGGTGGGAGGTGGGCTAGGGCTTCGCCTAGCCGCTCGCGGGAGCGGTTGAGACCAAGCGGTGTTTTCAATGTGTTCATTCCATATCATATTTTTAGTGTGTTCATTCCATATTCTTAATATGTAGACACTTTCTATATTCATATCTTGACACTATCGACACCAACTTTTGGCACTGGAAGAAAATATGGTATGTAATACTGTTTGGCAATATCCATATGTACCCGCCTGACTTCCATGCATGGAGCATTTTTTCCCCAAAAGAAGGATAACCATTTATTTTTGCGAATACACATCTCCTTGCGCATCGTTGAACACCATAATTCTAGTTCGCTTTTACGTGGGGAATTAGTTTATCATAGTCTTTACATTTTAGATGAGAAATCATAAAAGTAACTGGCATATAATGCATATATTCTTGTTCGATCCTGCTCGCCCCC